>NW_005187911.1:94710-95904 GCF_000239375.1 Pundamilia nyererei
GAAGTGTACCTCTGGTGCAAATTACTGACCTCTGTCATCATTTTAGGTGGGGGAACTTGCACAATCGGTGGCTGACTAAATACTTTTTTGCCCCACTGTACATGAGGTGGCCGCTTCATTTTTTCCCAGCTTTTTTGAGCACTTATAACTTGTTAAATACAGGACATTGAAACTTGAAAGTCAGTTTTCAGACCCCCCCACCCACACACACACACACACACATTTAAGCTCTTAAAACTCCAAAAATAACCAATTCTACACCAACCCGCTGTGCTGCAATATGACTCTGAAATCTCATTATTGTTGCATGGCCAACTTTGAGCATGACTTTCAATTATGGCAAAATTTTAAAGCACTACTAAAAAATTTTAAAAGAACAGCTGAGATGTTGCGTGACATCAACACAAACACTGAAGTTAGTGTTGAATACTGTGAAGGATTGGACTGATTTTATACACACTTTAATACTTTATCCCCAAACAGACTCTTCACACGCTTCTCCCACAGCAGCTGTCATTTACCTGACCTGCTCTGACCCCGCCTCCTGGCTACAGCCATCCTGATCACCTTCATCATCAGGACCCCGGATGATCTTTAACCTCTGGACCTGCTAATCTATAAACCTCTCTTTCTCTCTGTCATCACATCACTTATTGGTCAATCCTCCTCCCTTCATCTCTTCTTGCTGCTTTGAAGCCTCTCACTTTATTTCCTTTGTGTCGCAGCACTTCCTTCCTCCCACCTTTTCCTTCCATTATATCTGGGACTAATTCTTCTCTTTCTCCTCCTCCTCGTAGTTTCCATTGTGTCATAAATTTGAATTCAGCATCTCCCGCTGTCTGCTTCTAATTTACGTCTTTTTCATCCCTCCACTGCTCTGTTTTCTCCACAGAAACATGCTCGACATGTGTCACAAATTAATCCTGGAAGTTAAAAGCAAAACAGAAGGAGTGCATGAAGACGTAGGTGGAAAATACAATGTTTGGGTGTTTTAGAAGCATCCCCATGTCAGTGGTAGGGTTTTAAAAGTATTTTCTGAACCGTGCATCAGCTGATTTGCATTTTTTTTGTATCACCTATAATTCAAAATAACTCCATCTAGATTTAAGTCTTATTGTTTTTCAAGTTTCTCCTGTGCACATGTTTATTCTGCAGATCCTTTGTAATGAATAGAAAGTTTCCCCATCTCAAATA
>NW_005187911.1:102545-109480 GCF_000239375.1 Pundamilia nyererei
GCTGTCTGCGTACGGTGTCCATCTCCCACGCGTGTGATCATTAAAATCATCGTTTGACTCAACCCGGCCGGACCAGTGTTGTTATTGTGGTTTTTCTTCTTGTCTCCATCCCCAATATTTGAATCCGTAACAGTAGATAGAAAGCACTCTTCTCACACACACTAGGGGAACCTCACTTCCCACTATTAGTTCCTATCTTTTACAAAAGCGCCTGTTTATTTCCTTTGGCTCAATGACTTTGCAATCTAATAAAGCAGATTTTCATTTCTCATTGTGTTTTATGCACCAGCTCATCTCTCTGATAGTCCTACTGCCCCAGAGGCCTGTAAGCCCAGATTACCAACTTTTTCCCCAGCGCTTTGTCCAACATCTGTTTTAACTCTGTTACCTTAAGTTTAGATACAGGAAATATTTTATTATAGTCAGGCTTCGATTTAGAGCTCTTTGCATTCTCTTCTGTTAGCTCTCTCTTTTTATTTTTTAAATTTACCTTTAGGAGGCAATACAAATCAAATACATTTATTTTTTGTGCAAGGTTGATTTTGATTTTATCTGCTGTGACAATTTCTGATCTTAACCCAACTAGGTCAGAATCCACAGAAACTATTTACACACACTCCAAAAAATTATTTTCACTGGTCTCCAAGCAGCTAGGGTTTGGAGCTATAGCTGGGGTCATCAGCAGTGACTATGACCTCACAGGGTTAAGCTCACCAAGTCAGTCTGAGTCACTCACACCAGTGAGGTTCGACTGTTATTAATTGGTCGAACCTCACCCAAAGGAAACCCCCCCCCCCCAGAGGTTGCTTTAGGATGTTGTGGCCCAGGACTGGTTCTGGTCCTCGGGCCATGTTTTGCTCTGTGATGGCAGAGTTACACACTCCAGCCTCTGTAACCCTAAATTGGGTAAGAGGGAGGGATGAGTGTCAGGTACTTCCATTAAAAGCAGTAGGAACATATACTGTGAGGCACAAAGAGAGAGTTGGTACCTAATCTTGTTGAGACAGTGTTGGTGATGTGAGGAACAGGATTTTATTTCTCTTTTCCAGCATGAATATAAAGTAATGCAGGGCAACTCTCCAGAGACTCCGCTATCCATATTTAATGAACTGAATGCACAAATATCAGCTGAAATGAAGGTAAAAATTTTATAAAGCAAAAGAATTTGTCTTGTTCTTTTTTACTTTTTTTTACACTTCTTCTATTTCTAAAGAAAAATCGTCAAACCAAACACGTTTTTTGTATGTTTGCGATCCTCAGAGCTAACGATTGTCAGACAGTGAGAAACACAGAGAAAACCACTTCAAAGAAACACAGTCACACTTCAAAAAGGCAAAGGCAGATGTGGACGTACGTGTGTGTGTGTGCGCGTGCACGCACATGTCTGTTAGCAGGATTACCCTACGAGTGTGTGAGGAATCAATAAGGAGAGAGGGGGGGAGGAGAGAGGATCAGAGGAATGTGTGAAAGATTGATTTTCAGCAGATGATGTTTCATCTCTTTCTCTCCGTAGATGGCTGCGTGTTAGAGTAGAAGAAGACCCTCACGCTCAGAGTTCATTTTAGCATCAATAATGCAGCTTAAACAACCAACAGTGAGCGCTTCAAAGGTCAGGAGGTCACCGGCCATAAAGCATGTGCAAAAATATCATAAATCATTCACCCCTCCAGGCTGCAGAGAGATTAAATGTATTTTAACACCTAACACCAGAGAGGCTGGTTTCCAGCATGATGCAGAGCATCCTCCAGAAATGATTCAGTTTCCATTGCAAACACATGCAGCAGATTGCAGCCAATCCCTGAGCTGCTGGAGGTTTCTTCCTGTGAAAATGAAGCTCCTCCTCTCACCCATCAACAAGTCCTGCTTACACTGAGATTGTCTGACTGTTGGGTTTCTCTCTCTACTATTGCAGTCTTTCCTTTACAATTAAAAAGCACCTTGCAACAAGACGAGTGCTGTTGTGAACCAGCACAGTGTAAATGAAATTAATTACAATTACAGATAGAGATGCAGCACGTGTAAAATTCTGGGCTGATATAGGAAAGTGCAAAATTAATATAATCAAAAACCTTAATATTGCCAGTATCAGTCAGCTTTGTTCAACTGTGATGTTTCCAGGGTGGAAGGATTAAATCTTTAATGACTTTTAAAAGTATTTCAGATTTGATCTAATGCACACAGCGTCAAAAGTATACCTACAGGATCAAATATAAACATACATTCACAGTTTTAATAAGTGCTGCTGAACATTATCCAGTGTTTTAACTTGACTACACCAAGGCCTGTTTACCTCTCAACAGTGATCATGAATGACTACAACTGGTAGTTTCTCTTTGCTAGCATAAAATAAAATTTGACAGCACTGCATTGACTGCAATATTCCGAAAAATGGGAAACTTGAAGGAAGATCTAAGAAGGAGAATTGTAGACTTAAACAAGCTAGGAAGCTGTCACGGAGCCATTTCTTAATAACTGCTCATTCCAAGATCATCAGTTCAAACAATTGCACATAAGTTATTCGGATGTGTCACCACTTTCCAAAGGTCTTGAAGAAACATATATGTCCAAACTGCCACGTTCATGTTCAGGAACAACCAGCTGAGATGAGACAAAGATTTAGTTGTTCGGCCACAGTGACAATAGGTATATTTGGAGGACCGTGTACCAACTGTCAAGCATGGTGGTGGTAGTGCAATGCATATTGCACAATGTGGATGGAAATATGAGAGAGAACTACCTTCAAACTCCTCACATGAAATCAATTTAGATTCAAACTTAAACACAGATCTTTGTCCCAACACAGCAATGATCCCAATACACACATCTGGGGTGGCTCTATCTCAAGAGGTACAACAAGTCATCCATTATTTGGAAAGTTGGTTGTTTGATCCCTGGCTGCTCCAGTCTGCATGCCAAAAGTATCTTTGGGGAAGAAACGAAAGGTTCATTAAAGTAAGAATGTGTGCCAGTATTAGATAGAAAGCACTTAGGCATAGAAAAAAAATGTATGAATGGGTGTGAGTGGGTGAAGGAGGTGAGTTGCATGAAGTGCTTCGGGTGCTCCAGTAGAGTAGAACAGCACTATATAAAGGACCAGTGCATTTACATCAGAACTGGTTTTAGAATGGATAAAGCAGGCTAACACTAAGCATCTGAAACTCCTCAGAATTTATAGACTATGCTTAAAAGACAGATCCATACCAAGGAAACAAACCAATTTAAAGGAACTGTAGCAATTTTAATAGACAAAGATATTTCTTATGCTATCAAAAAAACATTTACTAGCTTAAATTTAATAGCGCTCCCGTGTTCTTCACCATAAGCCATTAGCAACTGTTGTTTTCTTTCAACTTGCAGAGATATTTTAAGAGTCAAAAACAAGCTTGTGCAGCCACTGAACATAATGGTTGAGTAAGTTATTACAGCTTCGTCAGCCCTCAATTAAAAATTACTTCAACAATAAAATGCTACTGTAAAAATAGTCAATTACTAGGAACATCTACCGTGAGGAGAAATTGAGCTTAGCGAGCTAACAAGCTGCCGGGTCTGAAGACAGAAGTCATTTCCAGTGGGACACATTACAGAGGTGCAATGCAGCAAACAACAAGTGGTTTATAATGGAAGTAAACAATGCCACTGCACCGTGCAGAGAGTGTGTGCGCGCGCATGTGTGTGTTCATCTATAATGAATGCCGACAGTGTTGGAGGAATGTAAGGGAGTTAGTGCTCATGTATATTTTAATGAGTACCTCTGTGGGTGTGTGTGTGTGTGTGTGTGTGTGTGTGTGTGTGTGTCTCTCTAAGCTGCAATCGTTCCCAGGGGAGAAATAGAGATTCACCAGCACTAGCAATCAGGATAGGAGGATGGAAGGAAAAAAGGCACAAAGGAAAGAAAGAATTAAGATACACACTCAGAGGAAGAATAAAAAGCCCCGTTAATATGCTGGCCTTGTGTGTGATCAAGCATTAGCATGTAAAGAGGGTAATCCTAAAATCTAAGGAATATGCAGAGTTGCAATATTTCTTTAATACAATGATTAATTCTACCTGCTTGGTATGTGGCAACTATCACAGCAATACAAAAATTAAAATAAAAACTATGTTAAAGTTTGATAAAGAGCAAGTCCACTGGCAGGCACTGGATTCTGGTGCTCCTAAACCAGTGTCTACTTCCAGTTGGGCAACCCAAGAGAACCTCAGAGGAGACGAACCTGAGCTGGAAACTTTTGAACATGAAGGAGCATCAAGTTTACTCTGAGTGCAACTATACAGGGGAGTGTGCACAGGAAGAATCCCTGTCAATCAAATTCAGTGACTAGTAGTGATGACAGGGGTAATAACGGTTAGGAACACGAAATGGCCAGGTGCTAACCATTACAGGAAGTTAAGCAACAACCGATGGGAAAGCAGTATTTAAAAACCATTGTTTATTTGTCTCAAACCTAAAATTAGGGACTTGGCAAAACAGCAAAAATGTTTCAAAAGGTACAGCTTTTACTTTTTCTGTATGGTGGGGTACCAGTCTCCAGGTCTGTGTGACTGCGCCCTTATTCACTTGACCACAACTGTCGCACATCAAAAATGGTGGGTGAGTTAACACTGAATGGTTAATGGTCATTTTTTTTTTTTTAAAGAGGCTTGAAACTTTGCAGTCTTTGCCTCAAAGCATTTTTCCCCACCCACTGCAGGTTGTTGCTCTAGCACCACCTTCACCGCTGCAGAGCTCTCCCACAGACTTCAGTGAAGGACTGTCAAACCGAATCCCTCTTCTTTTAGTCATGTGAGTGAAGCCTGCAGCTCGATGACATCAGTCAGAAACATCATGTAGGTGTGTCTAAGAATAAGAAGAAATACTAGATGTGTGGGTGAAGACAGGCACTCAGAAAGAAAAACTGACTGGGGTGGGGGCGCGAGAACGACACAAGCCTCGAGGTTTTAGTGGCATTCTTCAGGTGTCACCTTACACACTGTAAAACACAGGGAACGGGAGAGAGAGGAGACAGGACAGCAGAGCACCTGTTCCTCGCCGTGCTACCTCGCTCACACACACATGAATGAGGGTCAACGGAACACCGGCCCACCAATAAGAATACAGTTCTGTGGGGTTGCCATGGTAATGGTGCAGTTAGAGAAAGACATGAGTGGTTTAAAAAAAAAATAAAAAAAAAAGAGGAAAAAAGGAGAAGGTCGATTTATACTTCAGCTACCACGTTTGAATACCTCACAGTTTTTACTGCACATTTTATATTTAGGCAAACGGGTTACAGCTATGTTATTACAGATTGGCACCTTTTATCCACTTAAATGACAAAAAAAACAAAAAAACATTACCATCACTATTTAAGTTTTATTTGCTCATGATTTACTAGAAGGTTTATTCCTGTGTGGGTACAACCACTTGTTATAAAAGGTTTTGAAGACAGTTTTCATCTAAACCACATGGCTTCAGTCAATCGTAGTGACTACGTAAGATCACGTGAATATAGGCTAAGACACAAGGCCTGGAGACTAGTCTGCAACCTTTGGGCAAAAACTGGTTGTGTGGGAAAAATAAGTATTCCGCAACTAGTGGGGAGCGTTGCGGAGGGTTGATGGCAGTTGCTAAAGGCCAAATCACACGGGTCTACAAATGTGTCAGTCACCTCTGACTTATGGGAACCATCTGTCACTGTGGGGTGGGAGGTGGGGGTGGACTTTTTTTTTTACACTACTGCTTGGCTAAATGTTGGCATGTGCTTGCAGACAAATGTGAAAAACTACGGACAACCAGTCATTTTTTTTTAGTTTTTGGTGCAACATCTTCTTTGCAAGCGATTTCATCCAGCCACAGCCAGAAACCTCCAACAGCCACTGCCAAACAGTCCCTAGTAATCATGTCCAACGTTGAGGCAAACTCTTGAGTTATGTGTCCATAAAGTCACATTAAAACATATCTTACATACAACATAGGTGTGGCTTCCTGGTCTGGAAAATTAGCCAATGAATGCCCTGAATGGCCTTGTAATAGCCCCTGTTCAGGGCCAGTGGGGGCAGCATCCCTCCAGTTGACAGTTTGATCAGCACCACACTATGTCCATCTTTTATATACAGTCACTGGAAAAAGGTAGAGTTAGTGTTACTTTAGTATGTTCAATTTCATTCGAATTAGATCCATTGTTTAATCTCCCTAAAAAACCCACTGGTGAATTCTTACCCTGTTATGACTCCATATCAGCTCTAAATTGTGGTGGTAAGCCATAACCACACAGAAAGGAATTACATTTTGTTTTTTATTTTCTCTGTATGCAAAATTAAAAATGAAGATTACATCAAAACAATCAGCTCCTGCATTGAAACTACTGGCAGAAAATGGCCCTGATGTACAAACATATTTGCATAAATCCTTGCTAAATTCCCACATCTGACAGCTTTGACAGGCTCACAGGAGAAAGTGTCAGTCTGACTGACTGACAAGAACGTTTGCTTCTCGTTTACACAAGAGAACTTGAAAAATCAGGGGGTTTAAAAACACTTATAGCCAATACAAGGTCTGGCTTCAAACCTAGCACTTTGGATGAACTTTCTCTCTCTGATAATGATTTCTGTCACTACGTACTAGAGCAGGGCTGCCCAATCCTGGTCCTCGAGAGCTACCGTCCTGCAGCTTTTAGATGCATCCTTGTTCCCACACACCTGAATCAAATGAATGGCTTGTTATCAGGCCTTTGCCAAACATGATGGCATGCTGAAGAGGTAATCAAACCATTTGATTCAGCTGTGTTGGAGTAGGGATGCATCTAAAAGCTGCAGGACGGTAGCTCTCGAGGACCGGGATTGGGCAGCCCTGTACTAGAGCAAGGCGATATGGCCAAAAATATTTATCACAATATACATTTGAAAATGTGTGATGACGATATAACTGACGATATAATTGACACTAGACAAAATACTTACAA
>NW_005187911.1:110752-113816 GCF_000239375.1 Pundamilia nyererei
TGGGTATGAGGGTGTGTTAAGGTGTGTATGAGCAAAAGGAAGAAAGACTTGGAAGGCAAACAGAAAGACCAACTAACAAATTATATGTTAGATGTTCCGTTTTGTAGGTTTGTGTACCTGTGGTAGAAATGCACCGTATTGAACGAACTAGACCAGATGATGTCATTGATGTTGGTGAAATTAAAATATACCGAGTGCATTTCTTAGGAAGGCACGAGTAGCATCCTCCAGGTCTGAAAAATGAAACCTGGAGATACAAAAAAATGCAGTACCTCTAATGTCCACTTGAGGCCCACTCCAAAAGTAAACCAACTCTAATAGAGTCCTGTGTTAAAAATGTCCACAGTCTAGTAAAAATGGACTTTAGCCATCATGCTAAAAAGTTACCAGCTTAACATAGTGGGCATGGCGTCTTTGATTGGCAGCTGTCCCAGCACTGCTGCTAGCTGTCAGCGAGGCTTCCCCTGCTTTCAAGTGCCTGAACTGGACACGTTTGTGATGTTGGTGCCTGCTGGAGTGAAATGATCTAAAAATAAATAAAATAATAATAATTTTTTTTTACAATACATATTTTTTTAGTCTACACTGATTAGCAGCTGTCTAACTAACCTGTTGGTGGATAAAGTGCTATTTAACCCTCTTGACCATATGTGTTAATTTCTGGCTAAAAACCCCCTACAGCAACGTTTTGGCAAACCAAATTTATCCATTTATTTAGTTTTAGTCTGAAACCAATAAGCTGCATTGTATAAAAGAAGCACCCATCCATCATTTATAGACAGAAGAAAGCTGACTCTCTGCCAGTTCTGTGCTTTGAAGTGGCTTCCTTTCTCACTTTGTGATGGACAACACAGACTATTCACTGGAAAGTACGATTATGACGCATTCTCAGATAGGATGAATCATTCAGTCGGCTCAAGGTTGCATCTGAAGCGCTCGGTAGACGTCTCTCCTTGTACCAACAACTATTTTGTTCTGTGACGTCTACATCATGACAGAAAAATGGAAATTTCCTACATTTTGGCCCAGACATTAAAACGCGGCCTCCTCTAACAGTAATACGATTTGGTTCATCCCTCCTGAAACTCACACAAGAGACACCACGTTTCAGACCCTGTACGAGCAAAGGAAAGGAAAAGTGTGTGTTCGCATACCAGACATGCCGTTGCAGATCTAATGTGCCTCCACTCAAGCCAGTCATCTGACCCTAGTGAGGTCAGTGTGTCTGTCATGTGTCTTTCACAGACATTTTGAGTGAATAAGAAACAGACCGAGTGTGTGTCAACAAGGTCACACTAAATCGGTTTAAAAACTAAGATAAAACCTCTTCACTGAGCATTAAAGTGTATTAATATAATTCCAGTACAAGTCTCTGTGTGTGTGTGTGTGTGTTTAATCCTGTATACGTGTAGTAGTCTAGAAAAAAAATGCTCTTAGATTACAGATCAGTGCCCTAGTTTTTCTGTCTGCTCCCTTACAAACACAAACATTTGTACATTGTGGGGACCCTCGCTGATATGGCCACTAACCATCACGCCTAAAAGCCTCGACTCAATTTTAAATTCAACCAAACCCACAGCATCCCCACAGCATCTTTTAAGAAGTCAAATAGGCCCTTACAAAGACAGTCATGCATCGCCCATCAGCAAACTTGACTTAAAAGGAGAGAAAAAAAGAAAAAGAAGGAACTGCTTTCACATGTTTTGAACCGAATAAAAACCTAAATGTGCCCCCTAGAGGCCACAGAGAGAAATGCAGAACCAAACCATCAGTTGATCTTCGGGTGTCCCATCATCACACTAACAACTATACACTGTACTGGTTCTGCACCAGTATGACGGTGCATGTGTCTGTGTGTGCGTTAAGCCATCAGTTCCCATGGGACCAGACTTCATATCCCATGATCCCGCAGTTGTGAGAAGAATCTGAGGAATGTTGACTGCTGCACATTCCCACCCACACCTCCCTCTCGGTGTGTGCGTGCTGTGTGCCTATCTTTGTGATGACTAATTTAGTTTGAGTCCTTGGGATTGAGGACATCATTATCAGCTACGAGCATGATGGGATATCTGATGTTCTCACTGCTGCTAGACAGCACGTTTTTTCATTTTTGTATTCGAAACTAATTCATGACATGTGAGATTAAAACATGTGACTCAGGACAGGTTGACTTGATCAGCCTGAAGCTTTTGGCTGATGGCATATAAAAGGTGCTTGAAGCTACTGTGAGGTCACAGGCTGGTTTGTGGACTCTTGATTTGAACATTTTGGCAATCGAGATCAATTTTTAAAAAGAAACTCATATTCTACTACTTTATAAATCACAAATATAAGCCACAGACTGAGATGCTTTACCATCTGCAGTATCGTCACTATTGCAAACATGATCAGAATTTAAAACTCCGACTCAGACTCTTGACTTAGAGCCGAAACTCATCAGGAAAACATCACCAAGGTTGTGCATCCAAAGCTTCTTTCAACCATTATCTTTAGGGGTCGCCAAAGCAACCCACCTCACCCTATCCCAGCATCCTCCTCTGTCACACCAACCCTCTGCGTGTCATAATTCACTGCATGCATCCATCTTCTCTCTGGTCTTACACTTGGAAGTTCCATCGCCTTTTTGTTGTGTATCCAAATCATAGACCATAGCTTGTCTCGCTACCATCGTGTAAGCCTTCCCTTTCGCTCTCGCTGCGATCTTTCTCTCACAAATCACCCTGAAACCTGTCTCCACCATGCCTGCACTCTCCTCTTCACCTCTCTTTTGCACCAAATGCTATTGGATCATTGACATCAGCTATTTCCCTGTTGTTCCCACATGTATTCTGTCTTGCTTCTACTCACTCTCCTTACCCTTCACTCCAGAGTTTACCTCGACCTCTAGGCTCAATTCGAAATGTCATCTGCTAACATCATAGTCCACGAAGACTCCTGTCTGATCTCATCTGTCACTCCTGCCGCACACCTCACCCCAGCCCCTGGCACCACACTTTCTCTGCCTGTTCTTCATGCAGCACTACAGTTCATCTGCTCTCTCTGACTCCACAAAGACACAGAAACT
>NW_005187911.1:114281-116329 GCF_000239375.1 Pundamilia nyererei
GACTTCAAGAGAAAATAAAGATCCTACTGATTTATTCTGTTTGAATGAGACTATCCTCCACTGCTGTGGACCTACTGTGAACACAGTGTAATTACACATGATGTAACAGAACAGACAGAGCTCATTAAAGCGCCTCTCACATTTTAGGATATTTCACCATATTGGACTGCAAAGTACAAATCGTAAGCAAATTGGGATATTTATCCATATATGCAAACTGTATGAACACTGACCTTTAGCCAATTACAGCAGCAGAATATGATGGGGGCATCAAGGCATCTTCAAAAACACTTTCAATATCTGAATGAGGTTTTATACTGGACGACTGTTAAAATAGTTGAAAATTTTAAAATGTCGTTCTTTATGGGGTGAATTACACTTTATTAAGCACGGTGGCACAGTGGTTAGCCACAGTGGTTGCCGCACAGCAAGAAGGTCCTGAGCTCAATTCCACCATCAGCCCCTTTTCTGTGTGGAGTTGGTGTGGGTTCTCCCTGGATTCGCCGGCTTCCTCCCACAGTCCAAACACATGCAGTTAGTGGGGATAGTTAATTGATTAATCTAAATTGCCCATAGGTGTGAATGTAAGTGCGAATGGTTGCCCTGCGACCGACTTGCAGCCTGTCCAGGGTGTACCTCGCCTCTCGCCCTATGACAGCTGGGATTGGCTCCAGCGTCCCCCACGAAGGAGAAGCAGAAGCTGATCGATGGATGGATGGCTAATTATATTTATGGTGGCAAGCAATACACAATATATTTTGAATTAGGAACGACAGGTCATATAAAATCTGACCTAGAGTGATGATTGGCCACCCAGCTGGACTTTGGACAAGCCTGTCAAAGAGGGAATCTGAGTGTTTGGGTCCTCTTGCTAACAGTAGGGCAGGTGTGTCAAAATAAATCCCACACATCACCTTTCTAGCGCGCATGACACACAAGTGCTTAATCAAACAGAAGCCTGAAAATGATCAAGTTTACTAAGATAAAAAAAAAAATACTGTGGGTCCTACCTTAAGTTGCAGATGAGCCTCAGGTGACGCCAGCTCCCCTTCCTCCTCTCTCTCCTCAGCATTTGCCGCCTCCTCCTCATTTTCTTCTTCTGCCGCCTCCTCCTCTCCTTCCATCTCTCCATCCTCCTTCCCCTCCCCTCCACTCTCTGCCTGTCCATTATCCTCCTTGGTTGGTTCAAACTGGGTGGTGCCAAAAGGCTCTGAAGGACAGGACTCATCCTCAACAGTTAGGATGGCGACTCTGACCTCCTCTTCATCCTCGCCCTCCCTTCCTTGATGAGGCGAGGAGATGAAGGGAAAAGAGGTGAAAGAGGAAGAGGCAGAGATTGGGGTGTGTCCATTAATCAGCTGACTTTGAGCTTCATCTCTGGGAGAAGCCTTCATCAATTCTGTTTCCTTTCCCTCATCTTCCTCCTTCATCTTTGTCCCCGATTTAGGTTTAAGAGAACCATCCCTCTGTTCCCCTCTTTCTCTCGCCTGCTCATGTATCGTCTCCTCCTCTCCCTCCTCTCTCCTTTCTCGATGTCGTCCCTCCATCGATCGTCTACTCTTTCTTCTTAACCAGCACAGGAATGTAGGAGCATCCTGAAAAGATAACAGGGATCAAAACATCAACATCATCATCAACAAAAACCGCAGCACAAACCTCCACTGAGGCAGCTCATTGTCTGGGCAGGATTTACTTTGAAGGGAATATTGTCATTATCTATTTATTCATTTAAGTTTTTTTCCTTTTTAAACTATAAGAAGTTTGCACTTGTTCTTACTGCCCCACAAAGTGCAGGCTTTTAAAATCTAGCCTGTTTAAACCCATTTTAATGCACTTTTAGCTGTTTATGGCATTCTTATCGCATTGACTTTCAATCTATTGACCTTAAAGGAAAGATCAGAGGTCAAATGTAACAATATTTTATGTCTTTATATCGCACTTGCTATACATTGACCATACATACCAGACTACATAAGAATATTAGTTTTTAAGTTATAAGCTTATTCTGTCCATTTTTCCATGAATAAAACATTAATGTAAGGTCACAC
>NW_005187911.1:118416-129073 GCF_000239375.1 Pundamilia nyererei
AAAAAACAAACAAACACTTTTTTGACAAATTAAAAGCTCACTATAAGAATCTTTCTATTAAACAGTGAAAGAGTTTTCCTCTGCCATCCTCACCTCGAAATGTCTCAATCTGGAAAGTTATAAACCGTTCTTTGTTGAAAGTCCGCCACTAACATGAGATCTTGTTTTTCTCTAATCAGTGCCTCTAAAGTATGACGGGTGATCTATGCAGAGAAGAAACACCACAAAAGTGAGCTCTCAGCAGGAATAGAGACCAAAGAAACTAAAACCTAAAATTAACACTTTAACCTGTCGCCAACTTGATGACTTCTTTTTATTTCAATTTGACAAACTCTGCAGTGGCTCCGTAATTAGAAACACAAAGTCCAGCATGGAGCGGCTGAGTGAATGTGGTCTGGACTCTGGAGGAGAGTCACTAAAGCTGCTAACATGGTGTTTTTCTCCAGGACAGGCCTCGGTGTGAAAGTCTTCCTGCACTGAGGGCAGCTGTGGATTCCCTTCCTGTCCTCTTCATCAAAGTGAGATTTAATACAGTTCCTGCAGTAGCTGTGTCCACAGGTTGTAGTCACCGGATCCTTCAGTAGATCCAAACAGATGGAACAGTTTAATTCTTTTCTATACAATCAGAGCAGATTTATAAATGTTAAATTCAGTTTTTGTGTGATAAATTTTCAGTTACCAGTGTTTCACTTTAGTAAAATTACCATGAGATCGCTTTCTACTTGTTAGAGATGCTGTTTTCTGCACTTTTTCCCTTTTAAGGCATAAACATTTTATCCCTTGTGGCCCATTTGGGTAGTGCTTTACTACATGTGAACGCTCTTAAGGAGTGGTATTAGATTGATGCACCTCCTTAGCAGATTTGCTTTAGAGGAATTTGCAGCCAGCTATTTTACCCTTTAATCTTTATTTATCTTCTAATACATCTCCTGTTCTTGATTGCATAGCCCACACCAAATCACCGTACCACATTCTCCTACACTATGCCATAACTCTATGTACCATCCATCTAAATGTAAATAAACTCCACTCTTACAATTTACTCCTGGATTTCAGCCTCTCCTTCTGACTGAGGATAACTATTGTAGCAAAATCCAGCACTGAACTGAATAACAGCATTCTGTACAAGAAGAGTTGTGTAAGAGCCAATTAGCACATGTGCAGAGCTACAGAAATCAACTGAAAACCTATGGAGAGAACTAAAGGTCAGAGTTCACAGAAGGGGCCCACAGAACCTTTGAAGTCTGTGTGGAAGGGCCAAAATCACACCTGAGCTGAGATGAGGCAAAGGCTTTTCTACCAAGTATTAAATACATTTCAGTAGGTGTGTTCAATACGTTTTCACTGTGTGATTGTTCGTCATTACATAAAATTTATGGAGATCCATGGCTTGATTTCCTTGCATGTTTGGATTAGATGGGTCGTTACAGACATTTGATGAGATTTCATATCAGTAGCACCTTTAGAAATAAATTTAATTAGAAAAATTGGCGACATGTTTAATACTTATTCTACCAGCTGTATATAGTAACTATTTTTAGAAAATATGCGGACAGAGTGGAACTACAGAGTTTCAGGTAAAAGAGGGAGGAGTTATCAGGGTTTCAATTTTGAGCCATCTTTTAATATACAAGAGCGCATTTAAAACACCAGTGAACACAATTCTTAGGCTGTAAATGTTAATTTCAAAGTAATGAACAAAATAGAAGTTAAATCACTATACTTACAATATTAAAAGGTCATTATGCAAAAGACAGGTTAAATAAATCAACACAGTAAATAAAGATTCAGTTAAACTCTATAGTGCAGTATGGTGTAATATGGTGTAAGGTAAAGATCGTACAATAATACAGAGAAAATAGAAATCCTCAACAATTAGATGACCCCCTGTGAGCAAGCACTTTGACAGCAGTGGGATGGAAAAAAATCCCTTTTACCAGGAAGAAACCTCCAGCAGCAGCAGGCTCAGGGAGGGGCGGACATCTGTAGCAACTGGTTGGGGTGAGGGGAAGAAGACAGGGCAAAGACACGCAGTGGAAGAGAGCCAGAGATTAATAACTAATGATTAAATGCAGAGAGGTGTAAAAGACGTGTTAAAACAGGTGATTGAAAAAGAAACAGTGCATCATAGAAGCCCCAGCTTCAGGCCTTCACAACTAAGGGAGGATTCAGGGTTACACAATCCAGCCCTAGCTGTATGCTATGCCATATCTTCCTGCACTGAGGGCAGCTGTGGATTCCCTTCCTGTCCTCTTCATCCCAGAAACCTTTAATACAGTTCCTGCAGTAGCTGTGTCCACAGGTTGTAGTCACCGGATCCTTCAGTAGATCCAAACAGATGGAACAAGAGAAGGTTTCTCGGTCCAGCTGAACTTTCTGTGCCATTTCTCCTCTCAGTGTCAGTGACTGTGTGAGTTTCTCTGGGATCCAATGGAAAATATTTGTGATATGTGTACAGACTGGAGCTGCTATGTTTCAAGTAAAAGTGGGAGTTTTGTTAAAGGAGTGGTTTGAAGCATACACTGCATATTTAACCCTTGTTATACAAGAGAGCACCTTTAAAATGCTGGTCAGCACATTATGTACAGTATGAAAATTCTAATGAAATATAAGTGAAATCAGTCACATGTGCTTGTAACAACTGACATTTAATGGCACCAATCACAACAATCGCCCCCACAACAACACCCAAAGCCAAAATACACTGATTACTGTAGCTAAAGAAGATATTTAAAACTTTTAAACAACTTCTGCAACGAATCCAACCACTAAAACTACACCAACACTTGTGACAAAAGAATGGCAGCCACTTACATGAAGCACCTGCTACAAACAACAGCAGCTCCAGCGATCAGACAAACCAACATCAAGCATCAAGTCAATCTGGCTTCTGCAACTAAAATGACCACTACAACTTACAACAGCATCCAAAACATGGCAACCATCCGCAACTAAGAAGAACAAAAAACAATTAAGCAAAGCAAATCTTTAACCTCACAACTTCTGAGCCAATTAGTGAACCTACAGCACCAATTACAAAGCACATGGCACTCTGCAATCTATTTGTGTAATTTCACCAACACCAGCAATCAAATTCAGATCCTACAACAAAATCCCAGAATTATTATTATTTTATTATTATACCTTTTCTGCTAAACACCAAAAACAAATTTCTTTCCATGTTGCACAAACACTTATTCGAACATCTATAAGTAAATATAATTTAAGATTTAAAGCATTTAATCCCAAATAAAGTCAAAAACAGAGTGTTGTGATGCACGCTCAATCGTCCAGCTGTCCATCTGGACGTAGCATTTCATCACTTATCCAAGTGACTTCTTCAGTCTCTGCTGACTCCAGGTTTCCCCTGGAAACATTATAAACAGTACATCTGCACAATAACTGAAGCTAGCACCACTGAACGAACAATGTGCTGCGAGGTATTTAACAAGCAAACTGTCATCACCTTTGATCCTGATGAAACAGAGCAGTTCTCAGATTCCTTCTACACATATTCTCACTACTGGCATACAATGATAATAGCAGACTGTCCTCCAGAGCTCATAAGCTGCCACATTCCAGGCAAATTAAAAAAACAAAATAAAGTTGATGCTGGACTGAATTTGATCATGAGAGTTTTGACTAACTGCAGTGTACAGTTCATTACTGTAGCACAGCGTAAATCTATCAAGGGACTATGATTTTCTCAAGATCTGCTGGATTAGTCTGGAGATTGTTTTGCCAAGGACTATCAAAAGACTCTCACACAGGACTCCAAACAGCTCAGTACATCACCATCAAGTGTCAAATGTTGCACTGAATCCCACAAAAACTAACAACAATCACCAAAAACAGCTTTCATTTTATTTTTTGAAAGCGTGTACTCAGTACTGTGAAATGGTCTGAAGGCTGACTGAAAGGTTGTTCTCTTTTCATAGAACTTCATCCTGATATAAGCCAGTGGTTACCAACAACGGTTCATTCTCGCTCTAAGCCAAGAGTTCAATGTCTCAACAGTTTGAGGTCTTCTTTATTGCAGTTTGATTTTTGTTTTAAAATGCACCAAATGTTTTCAGTGGACAACAGATGTGGACTACGGGGTGGCAGTTTTCACACCAGCAGTCTTTTGCTATGATGAATTGCATTTTCATAGTGAAAAAAGCAAGACCTTCCCCGAAAACATGTCAGATGTGTCTGTGTACACCAAGTGCCCATTTTAACTGATTCAACATAAATACAGGCTTTTCTCTTTTCTCTGTTATTGCTGAGAATTTGACTAGCGTTTGAGTAAATAAAACCTCCTCCTCCTTATTTCAGGATAATTTCCCTTCATGCAATGACTAATTGACCTGTGATCTGTCAAACATCAGTCATTTAGAGGCAGACAGAACACTTCAATTAGTTTTTGGCTCACTGACTTTTATACATCCTTCATTTATCCAGGTAAAAAGGTAAAAGTAAGTTTTATTCAAAAAAAAATTTAAATCTATTTTTCAAGAAAGATCTGGCCAAGAGTGCAGCAGAAATCGCAACAAATATAACACAACATTTCTGTTGTTAAAACAACAACAACAACAACAACAACAACAACACACACACACACACACACACACACACACACACACGTAATCACTTTTCCTGGCCATGTATTTGACACAAGCCGTCCACGCAGACAGATGTAAACACCTAGCCTACATAACCCAACCAATCCCAGAGCCTACAAGACAACCCGAACATTACCGTTCATACTTGTATAATGAGACTCAAATCCTGCCTGCAACAAGTGTGTGTTTTGATAACTACCCATATGATGTCGTACTTCAAACTGCCCGCAGCTAAAAAATATCGGGTATCTCTATAGTTAACATCGATATCTCCGTCACTTTTACAACCACCCTGTTTAGCCACTAAAAAAATCAATACGACGATGTTAAAAGCTTTAAACCGAGACGGACTTACGTTTTGAGCTTTCCTCTCGCTCTTCGGACTTTAAAATTTAAAAACCGGCATTTTCGTCTTTGTTTATTCTTCACAGCAGCTTCAGCGTTTCCGCTCCAAACAAACACCTCGGCTCTGAAGATGTCTCCAGAGCGTTGAAATTACACACTTTCTGCTTCTACAAAACCTCAAACCTCAGAAAAACGAAACTTTATCCCGTTCTCCTGTCTCTCGTTTACGCATGAAGCTTTGTTTGGCGCGGTTTAATGACGTCAGGCGCCTGAATTACATAACGCTCCGCCATTGTCCAATCAAACGCCTCACAGCTTCCTCTGTGTGCTGACGTCTCGTTGTGAAAATCTGTTGTTTAGTTTACTGTGGAAAAACAAAATATCTGCAAACCTGCAGCTCTCAACCATTATAATAATGGTGGCATAACTTTTTAAAAATTACATTTAGTTATCTAATAATACACTAATACTAAATACTCTTATACCAAAGCCTGTTTATTTCAACCCACAAATGCATTTTCCTCACAGATGTGGCTCCATTTAAGGTTTCACAGAGGTGTACACAATGGTGTGAGGTTCATTGCCAAGAAGCACTGTTACAAAAAATAAATGACCAAACACAAATGTCCTTGCTTTTTGTGCTAAAATCCTGATATTATAATATATATGAGACTGATATCAGGACCAGAGCAGATGGACTGGACGCCAAGCAACTTTGATGGGGTGAAATTAGACTGAGCTCACTTTATTTCATTACAAAAAAAATGAAGAAAAACAGAGAGGAAGATTAATGCTTCCACCTTTACAGCCTGCACAACAAATTCAAGCATAAAGAACCTGTCTGAAACCACAACATGAACCTGTAATAACTGCACATGCAAAGTACACTCACTGCAAATTTGTTTTGCATGTCTCAAGTGAGAATTGGGATAACACATTTTTTTTGTTTAGTTTTTTAACATACAGATTTGAATATTTGCGCCACGTCTGACAATGTTCATGTAAAGTTTCCTTCAGATTGGCCCACCATAATTGGTTGATTTGAGATTTACCTATTATATACATATATACAAAGATGAAGGGTAAGGACCTTGTGTAATACAGCTAGCACCCCCATAGCAAATTGTAACATGTATATGGTAGGAAGCGAGGGCTGGGAGACTCTGTGATACAACCTGTACAACTAATCTTAACCTGATTTACAAAGAGGACCTTTCAAGTTAGCATATTTAAGAATATTCTGTATTACAGCCTGCAAATCTAAATCTACACTGATGTTCTTCATTCTTGTATGTGACTGCATCTCCCCTCTCTCTCCACTCCACCTCCCAGTAACAACGTCCAGTCAGAATTTCTCCACACAGAACCTGCCAACATAAAGCAGCGGAGGACGGTGATTTCATTATTACTGTGTATGTGAAAGATTAGCTGCAAACAGAACAATTTACAACAAATGAAAGTCACTCAGCATAGTGACAAAATCACCGAACATCTGTGAGCTCTACGGGTGACCACGTGTGGCTCGTTGGTCTAGGGGTATGATTCTCGCTTTGGGTGCGAGAGGTCCCGGGTTCAAATCCCGGACGAGCCCGAATTACTTTCGGATGCTTTATTTACGCCATATGTCATCGTTATGGATGAAAATGTTTAATTTCAACGCAGGAATCCTTTAACATTTATATCATATTTAAGTTAAGCTTTTGCAAAGTTAACTTGTATAACTCAAACATTAATTAATTAACATAAATGATGTACTCAAAAAAACTCATTCAGTCATTAATTGACTAATAAGACATTCATTGGTGTGTCAGAAAGAAGATAAAGAGGTCATGATACAAATAAGTGATGCCATTTTAAAACACACTTTAACTATACAACAAAAGTTCAAACTGTTCTGATAATGCGAGGACGTTGCTGTGACTTATACAGTGTCTGCTTATTTTTATCTCTTCTCTAAAAAGCATCAATAATATTAGCTTAAACCCCGTGAAATTATTAGCTAACTTGAACCTTCTGATCCACTAGTCTGCTGGTATATCGCGAGTCGCCAGCTGAGAAGCTGATGAACTTTATTATTATTATTTTTTTTTAGTGATTTTTGTTCCTATTCTGATCTAATTGGGCTTCAGTGTTTCGGTACAGCTGCAGATCCAGGTGACAGCAAATCAAAATGATGTCACCTGTGAGTGTCCAGCTGCAGCCTGTGTTCAGTTTAAATATTGTTATACACCGATATGGATCAGTTCATGTTTTTCCCCACTGTAACATTTAACAAGGACTGAGAGAGGAGGACAGAGAGGGAGAGAGCAAAGAGAAACAGGTAAGAGTGGACATGTGGTCAAATTCACCACAAATGATAAAGCTGTAGATTCTGTTAACCCACATTCAGTGATGATGATTTGACATAACTAAGCCGTGTGTTGTCCTGTTAACAATCGTGAATCCCAAACTGCTCTTGTAATAATTATTATGAGATTATATTTTTTGTCATTTACCAGCAAATACAATTCTAGTTTAGTGAGGAGGATGAAGAGAGAGAGGTTGTACAAGAACGAGGAGAAGATAGTGAAGTTAGCTGGAAAAACTACAATTATTATTCACAAAGTAATTTTTCATGTTGGCATCTTGTACAGGTTGGTGGAGTGGCAGGGTGATGCTACTTTAGGTGTTTGACGATTTGACGGATATAACGAGACCCAAGGGAAGCGAAACTCAATACATTCACGTAGGACACAGACCTTCAAAGTAAAACAGGAAATGTAACATAGACGCAGACTTGACTAGGGGAGACAGAGCAACTAAGAAACACAGAACAATAACAAGGAGACACAGAGGGCGGCTACTAAATACTAAATACTGAAGAGAATACAAGAAAGCCGAACTAAGACACTAAGACTACTGGGGCAACAAAGAGAACTAAGATCATAATACAAAAACTCAGAGACACAAGGAACTCAAAACACTGGGTCACCGACCCAGGACCGTGACACCGCCCGCCTCTGTCATCTTATCCTTTTTGACACAAAGAGTTCTTTAACTTCTTGAATTGAGGTTTGCCATTGTGAGAAGGGTTGACTACATTTGCAAACAGTATTGTAAATAACCCTAAATACTTTTATTTAGTTCCTTGCACTTCATTTTGGCACTTATGGCTGTTTCCTATCACCAGCTTCGTGTTTGAGTTTAGAAGCTTTTATTTTGAAGGGACGATTTCCCGTGAAACACTGTCGGCGTAGTTTTAGCGTCAGTCCCTTGGAGATTTCTTTTGTCATTAGCAGCCTCCTTGATAGAGGCACAAGGTAGTTTCATGACGTAGATAAGGACATGTTTATATGTTTTGTGTGACAGAGGCTACATTTGTTAAATTTTATATTGAATCCTATTTTATGATGTAAGGTTTATGATTGTTAAGAGTGTAGATTTTTAACTTACATGCTGTTTCTGTGTATACATCCCCAGCTCCTATGGTGAGGTTAATGGTTTGCTGCCATTAAGCCTTCAAAACCTAATGAGTAAAGTGTCATCCTTCATTCGGTGGTTCGCTACAAGTATATTCCATATTAACTACGCCCCCTGCCCCCCGGAAGCTGATCAGCTTCCGTTAGTTTGCTCCGTTTCGAGTAGTGATGGTAAATTTGATTATTTTTACTGAATCGAGTTTTAATGAGTCACTCACCAAAGTGAATCGAATTTTGAGTCATTTGAGTCACTGAGTCAGTCGACCAGAGAGTGCAAAAAATGTACATTTTCACTCAAACTTAATTTGTTTCTCTTTTCATGTATATCCTACTGCTAAGATGAATGATTAAAAAAAACCAACTATTTTATAGAGCAAAAAAGAGCTAAAACATTTCTAAAATTAAGCAATTTCCTATCAAAACTGCTTAATAAACATTTATTTTGTTTATTTTTATTTTATTAATATTTTCCTTAAATGTATTAAATATATATTTTCTCATCTAAATGTCGACTGAGCTGTGAGCCAGGGGGCGGTAATGCGCCTTAACATTGGTTGCCAACCAAGAAGAAGAAGAAACTGTGAGCCAGGAGGGAGGGGGTGAGTGAGTGAATGATTCGTTCACTCTATGATTCAGCACGGGAAGGGAGGGGGTGAGTAGCTCAAATGTGCTGTTAGCATGTTAGCAGAGCGATGCTACTGTGAACCGAGGAGCTATTTTCTTGATGTGAGCTTCTACTCAGGGTTTTTTCTTCCAGTTCAGAGCAGAAATTTTTTTTGTTAACATACTGGATGTTGTGTTTTTCTCCACAATTTTAATTATAAGCTAGATACATTGCTGCTAACAGCAACAGGGATGAGTCAGTGGGGCTTGAGAATCATGATTCATGAGTCAGTAAAGTGATTCTCGAGTATTGAACGATTCGTTCATGATTCGCGCAGCCTGTTGGTAAGTTGTGGAGGAGAAGTCCTCGCTCTTCTTTTTCTTTTGAACCTATAAAATTATAAAAGCATTTTTTTTTTTAAATAACTGACCTGTTTGTGATGTGTTCCTTGGCGTGTGCTAAAGAGATTGTTGTGCATGTTCATATTGTTTTGTTTGTTTGTTTTTTTTACTGACGTGTAAGTTTAATCTGTTCAAACAAACCGTTGCGAAAGTAACCAGTGCAGCTCTTCAGAGACTTCAGCACTTCTAGCGTACAGGGGACAAGTAAGGACAGACATGGTGACAGTTCATATGTACCTAACATGTATGTAAGGTACATATGAACTGTCACCGTTATTAGGAAATCTCCTTGGGAAATCATAACATTTGATCAGAAATAAATAAAGAAGGAAAAAGGTGTTGGAAATGGTTTTCAGGGTGACGTGGAACCCTGTGCTCTCATGCAGTAGTATTATTTTTAAAAGAATAATTTAATGACTGTTTTGTCAAGGTGGTGAAAAAAGTGAGCAAATCCTTAAAAACTGACATTGTCCAAACATTTTAGGACCAAAGTACTAAAATCGAAAGCACTGAAGAAAAATCATACACAACATAGTACTTGTATATTGAATTTTATATCACCCTGATGCTGCATCAGATTTTATTTCCTTAATGCTGAGTGAATTTATAAGAAACGCTGTGATTTTAAAAGTGTGACCTAGAGCCATCTGGTGGACCTTGAATGTACTGCAGATGGGATCTACAAGAAGTCACAAGAGAAATTTAAAAATATATTTTAAGTGTTAGTTTAGTTTAAATTGACATTAAATATTACTCTACTACTACTACTACTAATAATAATAATATAAAATTAACTAGAATAAAATAAACAAGTTCCATGTTTCCAACCAATATGATTCTTATCTTGATGCATGCTCAATCCAGGTAAGTAAATCGCAAAAAGTCAGTTCTGTTCATCTGGACGTAGCGTTTTCAGAGCTACAAAATTCTTGTTAAACACTTTTTTTTGTATAAACAAACAGGTCTTAGGGTCCAGAAGTTCTAATCATTGTCACTTGCATGTCTAGCTTAGTTTGCAATGTAGCGTTGTGGTACCTTGCTCATTCATAATGTTCAATAAAAACTTGATGTTGACCTACTGTTGTTTGTGTTCCCTTGTTCAGATATACAGGTTAAAGATGTGTGAAACCAACATGTGGTCATGTTTCTGAGCTGATGGGCATCATTCACTGCAGAAATGCATGTTTAGACCAGAGATCAAACTAGTTTCACCAAAACAAAAGAAACTCACACAGTCACTGACAC
>NW_005187911.1:130224-132190 GCF_000239375.1 Pundamilia nyererei
GTCTCTGAAACCATGACTCTCCTCCACAGAGTCCAGACCACATTCACTCAGCCGCTCTGTGCTGGACTTCGGCTTTTTGAGAGTTTTTTTGGTGACTCTAATAGAGACACTGCAGAGTTAATTGAGCTAAAGTAGACAGAAGTCTTTGAGGGTCAGTTGGTTAAAATTTATGTAATAGTTTCCAGTTTCCTTGGTCTCTGTCTTTGCTGCTGACAGCTCATTGTTGTCCTGTTTCTTCTCAGCAAAGAGATCGCTTGTCAGTCACATTTTATCAGTGATACTGTGACAACTTATCATTTGTTGTCTAGTTAATGATCGACTTTGTTAGGATCGCGCTCCTTGTTGTGCTTGTTTTGACATGGAGGCCCTGACTACTTTCCACATGAACATTTAAACTTCTGTGTGCTATTTCAGGAACATTTGTGCTGATGTGAGTGATGTTTCTCCTCCACCATATGGGCCTCAATAGAGAAACCAGAAGACCTTCATTTTCACACAGACTTTGTAAAGAGACACATCTATAATTACATTTACATTTATTTGTTTACGCTTTCAAATTGATGTAAACTGTGGTAATTGTCATCAACATGAATCAAGACTCTCAACAGCTTATATTCTGAGACAAACACTGAATATGTTCAATAATTCACTGAAAAACAACTTTACAGACTTTTAATGATTTCATGTTCAACAATCTGAAGATACATGAGTAAAACTTCAGAAGTTCTTTACATACTTTGTGTTTAACATGTGAAAAAAAAGCATTTTAGAGCAAATAAGTTATGTGACAAACAGCCAAGTTTGACAAGTGAAATTCTAGTGTGTTATTAGCCTGCTACTTAAACACTAATTAGTACATATTTGTGCCTGTGTGTTGCACATGCACACTTTATGAAAGTAAACTTACTTACCAAACTTGCACTGAACATAGTGCTCTACACTCTACTTCCAATATGGTTTCTCCATTACGGTGACTACATCCGTCTTTTATGTACAGTTAATGGATCACCCCAGCGACACAGTGAAGATCACAGTGGGCCTTTGTTCTAGCACAAGTTTCATAGATCCTGTATGAGTAACACATACTGTGATTCATGTCTGATGTTGCTCTTCTGTAACGATTTGCAGTCATCTAAACAAGTATTTTGTCCATATTAATTTTATCAAAGTATTCTTCTAGATTTTACATTAATCTAACAAGAGGTTTAGGAAAGATTCAGACTTTCCTTTTTACAATAGTCAACAGGAGAAAAAAATTGTACAAAAATAAAGTCCAACCCCCCAAAACAACAAAATAATACAATAAAAATACACATGCATTTGGTGTGATCGTTTATTTTCATTGGATTGAACAGTAACAAAGATTATAATTCATCATCTGATCGATTTTGTTGAATGATGTGGCTCCAAACTTGCTATAGTCAAGCTGCTAACAAAAACAGCTTGACACTTTAATTGTCATGGTCCTGGGTCGGTGACCCAGTGTTTTTATGCTTTTACTTTTGATAGTTTTATGCATTATGACTGTTGTGTTTTGGTTTCCCAGGGTTTAGTTGTGTTCCCTGTGTTTGGTGTCATCCCTGCCTGTGTATCCCCTTTAGTGTAGTAAGGTCTCTGTGTTAGGCCCGCGTCTCTGAGTCTGTGTCTTTGCGTGTATGTGTTTCCTGTTTTACTTTGAAGGTCCCTGTCTGATGTCAGTGCGTTCTGTTTACGTTTCCCCTTCCTCGTCAGCTGTGATGTCTCCCAGGTGTGTTCCCCTCCTGTTTCCCATCCCCTGATTCCTGGTGTGTGTATTTATAGTGTGTGTTACCTCGTCCTCGTTGTTAGTTCGTCTGCGTTTTCCCCCTTTGCCGTCCAGAGTAGTTTTCCTGTGTCTTTCTACGTCTCCCTGCATCTGTGTTTCATGTCTCAAGCTTTCAAGGTTTCAGGTCTGTTTTTGTTTAGCTTTTCCCAGTTTAGGTTACTC
>NW_005187911.1:133329-134181 GCF_000239375.1 Pundamilia nyererei
TGAAGAAGTTGTGAGAATAACTAAATCCCAAACTCACAATATGGTAGAGAGTAAAAGGTCATGAAAGGTTTTATACTGACAAATTCACAGGAATATATGCTGACACTGAGCAAGACTGAGCAGACACCATCTAAAACACATTGAGGTTTAATTCAGCATTAAACTCAAGCAAGCAAAGCTCAAAGCAAGGCACAAGACAAAAGTAAAACAGATAATTAAATAACTTAAACAGAGAGACATGAAACATGAAAATCAATAGGAAACATTAATGACCTAATTCACAAAGAAACAGAGTTGAAAAACCAACACTAGAACAGAAAACCACTTTAATAGCCATTCAAACTCATTGAACTCCAAACTGTAACTACAAGTCAAACACAACAAGGATTTAAATTCAAGATACTGGAATGACAACAAAATCAAAACAGGAATCAGAAATCTATCTGAACAATAATCAAAAACTAAAAACACTGTGACAAAAGAAACTGAAATTCAGCAACTCAGTTTAAAACCAGGGATCATGACAAAGTGTCCAATAAGGTGAGGTTTTTGTTTCTCTGTTTCACTGCCTCACTCATTATCAGTAATATAATAAAAATTTATTTTCATTGCTTTAAAAGGAAATCTCTGTATTGATTTTTATTTCTTACTTATATGTTTATTGATGTTTGAATCCTTTGATCATTTGATAGACTGTTAACTCCATTTTTTGACTTTGAAAAAAAAATTTTCAGAAGAAAAATGTCCAAAAATCATTTGAAACACAGCTGATTACAAAACAAAACAAAAAAAATGTAAAAATGAAAAAGGACTCGTTTCAAAAGAGAGACTCCAAGAAAAATTTACCCCCCC
>NW_005187911.1:136071-137137 GCF_000239375.1 Pundamilia nyererei
TGATGGCGTCTCTGCCGAGTTCATTAAACTGAAATAGACAGAAGTCATTGACAGAAAACTGGATAAATGTGTGTTTTAGTCTACAGTTTTTTTTCTCTGTAATCATTGTTACTGATCTTGCAGTTGCACTTTTCTTCTTTGCATACCATACCATCACCTGTTAGTTAAACTTTTGTTGTCTAGTTAATGACTGACTTTATTTGGGTGGGACTTCATCTTGTGTTTGTTTAGCCATGTAAGGAAAACAAGGCGCCCGTGTTTTATTCCGTCAGTGTACTCTTCCACTGCAAATTGTAAGTAATGTAAAAACACTGCTGCCACTTTTTTGGTTTCTTTGATGATTGATTAGACTTTTTCTTTAGTGCTGATATTACTGTGTTATTTGCAGCTTTAGGTGGTTTTAATCGTTAGCATAAGTTTGTCAGACATTCTTGCTTTCACCAATGTTCAAGAGTAACAGTCGCGAATTAATTGTCAGTATTATTGCTATGGAGAATAAAACGTTAGAGCCTGTCTCTGGTTTACCTGATGATATTCTCATGAATGGGGCAGAGTATTAAGTATCACCTTAAAGCACTTGTTGCAGGCTGCTGAGCTTGCATCAGCATAGAGTATGCAACCAGAAGGCCTTCTCAGTCTTCGAAGGAGCCGACCCACGCAGACCACGAAGGCCGGGTCTTCCAAAGTGTGCGGCCTATGAATTGGGACATAGCTTTTGTGTGTGTGAGTTTGCGTGTGTAAGAGAGATACTGAGAATTTAAAATATTATCTGTTAATGATGTAGTTGACATGATGTTGCATACTCTATGCTATTAATTTTAAAACTGAAGTGCTGCTAATTGAACAGTATGTGCTGTAATGCATTAATACAATGTACCAGAATAGAACAGAATGGAATAATACAGTGAACAGGAGCAATGAGAAGTATGCAATGTAATGATGAGCACTCCTAAAGATCTGCAGAAAGGTTCACAGAATCATTTTCCCGCTACAATCTGATTTGTTTGCATCTTTTGCTGTGAAGTACAGCCAGACTTTTGACCGCTTCGCCTTGGGCATTTTTAAT
>NW_005187911.1:146666-148335 GCF_000239375.1 Pundamilia nyererei
CCTCAGATCAGCTAAAACACTCAGTTTATTTAAATCCAGGTTGAAGACTCACCTGTTCTCAGATGCATTTGAATAAAGGACGCATTTGTCAGCTGCATTTGGAGGAGTCTACAGTTTTGGACAGCCTTCATCGCCTGGCTGTGATGTAATCGGCCTACAAATGCGTCCTCAGGAAGATGCAGCCCATGGTTTTGGACATCCCCGTTATCTCTTGTTGATACTCATTCAGCACAATCTCCAGCAGGTGGAGGGTTGCGAGTTTAATGTTGATTTCTGTTTCCTCTGACAGGTCTGATCCAGTTGGGTCTGCAGTGGAGCCTTGTGGAGTGGGGGTAGGAGTCGGCAGGGTCTGGATTAGCAGACCCTCTGCGAGCTCCCACAGTTGCGCTGCATCCTCTATAGGAATATTAGAAAACGCCTTGTTTTTTACGCTAAATAGTCAAAAACAAGGCGTTTTCTAATACCCTCGTACGCAGTGTTGTGTCTGTCCCTCTTGATGGCGTCATCAACCTGGCTAAACAGACAGTGCAAACCACTCCAGTTGCTCCCCTGTATAAAAAGGGGAGTCCTTAAACCATGTCGTGCGCTCTTCGAAGTTTTGGAGGGTAAGGATTTAACCTCCTGTTTTCAACCCCTCTGGTTGAAAAGACTTTCCCTGTCATTAAATACACTGAGAAAAATAAACGATCAGCCTAAACCCTGTAAAGCTTGGGGGCTGAGGAGCATATAGCATCTCTACAATACAATAGTGCAAAAGAGCTGGTGGGTGGTGGTGGCAGGGGGGGTGATAAAAGCACATACATATTACTACTCATGTATGAGTACAAGGTAGGAAGGGGAGGCCGGGAGACTCTGTGATACAACCTATACCACTAATCTTAACCTTACAAAGAGGAACTTTCAAGTTAGAATCTATATTACATCCTGAATTGCCCGTGTGTAATAAATGATTATTACACCACGGTGTGTTTCACCTCTAGCATTCATTTCAAATCTACACTGATGTTCTTCATTCTCGTATGTGACTACAACTTTAACCCCTCTCCCTCTCAACTCCACTTCCCAGTAACAACGTCTAGTCAGACTCTCTCTACTTAGAACCTGCCAACATAAAGCAGTGGAGGACGGTGATTTCATTATTACGGTGTATGTGAAAGATTAGCTTTCTGATTTAAAGCCTGTTGGATTTTGTGCTAAATATCACCGTTTCCAACAAATCAAAGACAGTTAGTCAGCATAGTGACAAAGTAACCAAACATCTGCGAGCTCTTTGGGTGTAAGCGGGCCCGGGTTCAAATCCCGGACGAGTCCAGAGTGTTTCCGCCATGACATTTTGATATGTTAGCAACAGCTTACACCATATCTCATTGTTATGAGATAAAAATACCTGATTTAAATTTAACATGGAACGTTTACCTACTTCAACTGTAGGTAAACGTTCCATGTCATATGGTGATCTAGGAATCCTTTAACATAGATATTATATTTAAGTTAAATATTTGTAGAATAACTTGTACAACTCAAACATTATTTTTAATAGAAAAGATGTAGTCAAAAACAATCATTCAGTCATTGATTGACTAATAAGACTTTAGTTGTTACGGCAGAAAGAAGATTAGTGACACCAATTTAAAACACACTTTAACGGAAATACAGCAAAAGTTCAAAC
>NW_005187911.1:150616-152635 GCF_000239375.1 Pundamilia nyererei
TCACACCTGCAGCTTCAACAAGGTTTCGTGTACTCACACGTCAGCATGTGAACTTTACTCTGACTAGATTTAGTCTGAGCAGTCAGACAACATATTTTTTAATGTTACAGCATCAACACACACAGAGCTTAGCCCCTCCCACCTGCCCTGCTTCAGGTGGAGTCCCACCTCCTTCCTGTAAGCAGCTCACCTGTGTGTCCCTGTTTAATGTCCAGGTGTGGAGCTTGTTGTTCGTGTCTCTGTGTGAAGAAACTGTAAGTTTTTTTTGTCTCCTACTTTAACAGTTTGACTGTTTGTTTCTGCTCTGTGATGTTTGAACCAGATGTTCAGCTCTTACTTCAGAACAAACTTTGATCACTCTTTTTTTTAAGACACTGGATCCATTAGACAAATTAGTTTGTTGCTGAGAAGTGGACTTTCAGGTTTTACTGAATTTGTACTGGTTTTATTGTTGAAACAAGATGAAGTAAAGAAGCAGAATGTTTCAGTAAAAACATGAACAACAGAAGAAAATTCAAGAGGGATGTGACTTACATCATGCATGATGTGCAGAAAAGTATTTGGCAACTTCGCTGTCGAGTTCACTTTGTACTTTCTCTTTTTGGATAAATCAGTGGATTTAAGTCTGAGTTTTCTTGTTTAGCATTTTAAGCTTTTAATCAATGATAGTCGGACTAGGTGTGGTCTCTTGCCTTTCTCTCCATTTTGACGTCCCAAGTCTTCCGATTTTTTGTAAAATGCTTTTACTTTTCTTCCTTTTGAACAGTTTTCAAAGGCTCACTTGATGTTATTTGAGTCAATTGAGTCCTTTATGTAAAGGTTAAGATCTATGTTGCATTCAATCACAACAGGAAATGCAATCAGAAGCACAAATAAACAAAAAATAAAAACTAATCGGTACTGACTGAGAACCTTCACAGACGGTACTGATTATTAGTCTTTACACTGCATTCCAAATTATTATGCAAATGGTATTTTTCTCTGATTTTCCTAAACAGTCGATTCAAATGACAGTCAGCATAATTTTCGAGACATCGACCATTAGAGTATAATTTAAATGTTACTGAACAAATCTCCTGATGAAAACAGTATGTTTTTCAAAAAGAAAAAACTTAAAATGCACTGTTCCAAATTATTACGCACACAGAGTTTCAAAACATTTCATAGGTTGTAGAGAATTAAAAATGGTCATTTATTGAATCTGCAGCATTAGTAGATCATATTTATTGAAATCACAAGATATTTCAATCAGAAACATCTTAACAGGCCAAGTTACATATTAACATAGGACCCCTTATTTGATAGCAGTTTCACAGTTCTTGCATCCATGGAACTTGTGAGTTTTTGGGAAGTTTCTGCTTGAATGTCTTTGCAGGATGTTAGAATAGCCTCACAGAGCTGCTGTTCGGATGTGAACTGCCTCCCACCTGTTTTGCTTGCTTGAATGCTCCAAAGGTTCTCAATAGAATTGAGGTTAGGGGAGAATGGGGGCCACACCATGAGTTCCTCTCCTTTTGTGCCGATAGCAGCCAATGATGCAGAGGTATTCCTTGCAGCTTGAGATCGTTTTGCATGAAGATGATTTTGTTGCGGACAGCACAGTTTTTCTTTTTGTACCATTGAAGAAAGTGGTCAGTCATACTTCGCAGAGGTCATTTTCACACTTTCAGGGACCCTAAAGGGGCCGATCAGCTCTTTTCCCGTGATTCCGGCCCAACGCATGACTCCACCATCTCCCTGCTGACGACGCAGCCTTGTCGGGACATCATGGCTGTCCACCAACCATCCACCACTACATCCACCACTGCATCCATCTGGACCATTCAGGGTTGCACGGCACTCATCAGTGAACAAGACAATTTGAAAATTAGTCTTCATGTAGTTCTGGGCCCACTGCAGCTGTTTCTGCTTGTGAGCATTGGTTAGGGGTGACCGAATAGAAGGTTTATGCACAACTGCAAGTCTCTGGAGGATCCTACAGCTTGACATTCGTGGGGCTGCAGAGGCACCTGCAACTTA
>NW_005187911.1:153687-154852 GCF_000239375.1 Pundamilia nyererei
AAAAAGTTGGTACTATTATTTCTAAATACAAAAAATAATCCCACGTTAATTAAAATGCAAAGTAAAGCTTATTTAATAGAAATATTATTTGTTACAACATTACACTACACTGCTGATGTAGGGGGGCGCCACCTAAAATCTTGCCTAGGGCGCCAGATTGGTTAGGGCCGTTTCTGCATATAGGCAAAGCATAAGGGAGGTGCCGGTTGGTCGTAATTCTCCTTTGGGGGGAAGGGTTCGAGGATGAGCTGACCTGGGAGGTATAGAGCTACGTGATGTGCTGAGGAGTTTCCTTTGTCCATGAGTTTGGCCGGGTCATATGTAAGGCAGCGCCCATCTTTAGAGACCATTCTGGTTTGTGACCAGAATCAAAAAGACGCTTACCGGGTGTTTGCAGTTTATTTAAAATTTCCACAACAGTTACCTTTTGTAGTTTGTGATCACAGTGATAAATGCAAGCAATGTAAAACAAATTGTAAAGAATTTGTTTGCTGTCGATTCCAGTTGTGTCCAAAATGTGATCACAGAGGTCCTTTGATGAGTTAGGAATGAGACTGTGTTGGCAGATCATCTCTAATCTTCTGTGCAATAAAAAATGATTTAACATCATCGTAGCCCAGATAGCTGACTCATCTGTTCAAGCTGTTCTTGTGTTTTTGGGTTCCTTTCTGTTTTCAGTCATTCTATATCTATTATAGTGCTGGACCGAATCATTGAGTAATTTGATTACTGTGTGCCCATGTGTTAAATGATGTAAACGTGAGCATTTCACACACATTTGCAAGTAAAACAGAGCTACAATAAAAGTGTATTTAGGAGCAACCAATTAAAAAGTCTGACCACATTAAGGCTACACTATGGGGCGCCGTTTGTAAAGGGAAACGTGCTGAAATTAACATCAACATCTTTCCACATTTAGCTCAAAACCTTACAAAAACATGTTTTTTCAAGTCATTTTTTACAACATTTAGTAAAATATTTGTAACTTTTTATGTTACATTTATGTTTATGTTACTTACCACAGTACAGTGCATCACTTCAGTAGTTTAGAGGACCAAGGCACGGCAAGACCAACATCAGGAACATCGGCAACTAAAAGAAATGTTACATCTCTTGTGTTTTGTGAAAATGAGAAAAGACAAGAAAAAACAAGTCACGCTAAACT
>NW_005187911.1:155435-157636 GCF_000239375.1 Pundamilia nyererei
TCTCGGAACTCCATCCCCCCGATTGTTCATTTCTCAGCTCTCCCCGGATCACTGGTAGAGATGGAGGGCTAGCTTTGGTATTTAAAAACAAGTTTCGCTGCCGGCAACTGCCACCTTTTTTCTACCCCAGCTTTGAGGTGCAGTTTTTGGAACTGAACTCCGCTCCCTCAGTCCTCTGAGCTGTGGTGTATCGTCCACTGAAATGCATTAAGGATTTTAATCTTGATGTTGCAGACTTACTAGGGAATCTTATGCTAGGATATGACCGTGTTTTAATTGTTGTTGAGTTTAACATCCATGTACGCTGTGAGACTAGACCACTAGTAAAGGACTTCCTTTCCCTTATGGACACTTTAATCTTACTCAGTGGGTGTGATCCAACTCACGAAATGCCACACACTTGTTCAGGTGCTGTCAAACAGTCTGGATGTTTGTATTACAGAAATCAAGGACTGTGGGATATCAGATCATTTCCCAGTGATGTTTAATATCGCAGTGTGTAATGTGGAGTTGAACAGTGAGGGACCTGTGCATCAGTTACGCATGATAAAGTCATTGACCGCTGCTCACTATTCTCTGCTTTTACTAACTGTATGATGTATGATGCCAACTGTAAATATCAACACTTCGCTGAGTTCTTTTGGTTCCTCAGAGGCATCCGATGGAAGACAAAACACTGCTCAGTAGACCATTTAACCCTTTATTTCTCTTTCACATTACTTCTAGAAAGGAGATGCGTCCTGCATGACACGTTGCCACGGATCTCAAAATGGTGCTGTGCCCCTAACAGTTTTATTCCAGATGCTCTCTCATTCTAGTCTAAACAACAGTGTCTCAGTAACCTTCCACTAGAGATGGTCCCCTCTTATCTACATTTTCCAACGCAAGTGTGAGCAAGAGTCTGCAGCTTTCTACTCTCGCAGCACACATGGTTTCATGCCTTTATTTTTCAGGGCTGTGTCCACTTAATACTGTACTCTATAACTTTATAACACTTGTTATTAATAAAAAGCATAGTATTTTTGAGGCACTGCAAATTATCTAATCCCAACACAACTTTAGTTTGGAACTAGTGGTTGAAGAGCTAGCTAACCTTTTTTATTCAACATGTTCTGGCATGTTTGATTTTCTGTTGTTCTAGTCCAGCTGAACATAACATTCTTTTATCGAGACTTTAACACATTGTTGGTCTTAAAGGAGCCGTAATAAACAGGGTTTAAATTATAACTATCAGAGAGGTCCTTTTCTGTTGCTACTGAAGAATACTCCTCTTCCTCCGCCCCTATTTGTTGCGGTGTGCCACATGGGTCTGTTTTGGGCCCAACTCCCTTCTCTTTATACATCCTGCCTTTGGGATCTATTTTCAAGAAATACAACATTGCCTTTCACTGTTATATTGATGACATCCAAATTTACTTCCCCTTGATACTGGATGTCTCTGTCCCACTGCCACCTTTCCTTAACTGTCTACATGATGTTAAAGACTGAATTTTCTCACCCTAAACGAAAATAAGAAATCTCTGAGTGTTTTTAGATAGCTCTTTTAAATTAGAGAAGCAAGTGTCCACAGTTGTGAAAAACAGTTTTTATCAGTTACATGAAATTGCCAAAGCGAAGCCTTATCTTCCTTCTAAAGATCTAAAAGAAAATTATTCATGCCTTCATCACCTCTAGACTGGACTGCTGCAATTCTCTCTGTTTAGGTATTCAACACTCCATCGCTTGCATTTAGTTCAAAATACTCATGCTGTATGTCTTCTAACAGGTTTAAGAATGTATGAAAGGTTTTCTCTGAAAAGGAGAAAAACGAACTAATCTGATTGTGAGCGCATGCTGCTCATAAACCCGTATTTAGCATTAATGGTGCAATCAAAGATGTGGTGGATCGGCATCCTGTACTTGGACTAATTCTTCATGATTTTTCCACAGAGTGGGCCAGAACAGCTCAGAGCTTCCCTGTGGTCAGTCTGCCCAGCAGCATGAAACACACCTGGACTCCATATTTATGGTCTGCACATGTTCAACAACTACTTTACTACTAAAAAACAAAACATCTACATAATAATAATAATGATAATAATAATACTTATTATTATTATTATTATTATTATTATTATTATTGTTGTTGTTGTTGTTGTTGTTATTATTATTATTATTATTATTATTATTATTATTATTATTATTATTATTATTATTATTAT
>NW_005187911.1:158229-170209 GCF_000239375.1 Pundamilia nyererei
TCCTTATAATGTCGTTTATGATTTTTATACAAGTCCAGTTCTTTTGTAGAGCCTCTAAAGTTTGTGACAGTAATAGTCAAAGTTCAGGTGTAAACTCAGGGGGTAGAGAAAGAGGAGAAAACAGATCTTTTTTTTTCATGAAGTTCAGTGTTGTAGAGTGAAATCAGTTCTTCAATGGTGAATAAACTCTGAATGTCTATGAAAGAGTCAATGCTACTGGAGAGAGAATTATTAATAGAGAATTGTTAATAAAGAGAGTTTCATAGGTAAGCGGGGTTACACCAGAGCAGCAAATCAGGTTTCAAATGTTTCCTTTAGACTGAGTAGCAACACCAATATGCTGCTGAAATCCAAACTCTCAAGGTAAGATACAAAATCTCTGATGAGACAGTTATTAATACTGTGATAGATGTGAGGCAGGCAGCAAAATCATTTGGGAAATGATTGTTGAGTTTAGGGAAATGGTAGACAGTTGAAATAATGCTAGGAGTAGGAACAGACATTTAACACACAGTAGATTCAAAAGAACTGACACAGGAGCAGAGACTAGTATGACTTTTCACCTCTCATGATAGATGAGCCAGTACTAGTCCCCGGCCAGTACTACAGGATTGAAAGATGTTAACAAACCCAGGAGGAGTGGATTAATTCAACTGAGACAAGTCAGTGGGCATTGCTAAGTCTCAGTTGACCAGAGAAAGTCTAGCTTACAGTTGGTAAAGAGATCATAGAAGATATGTCCCTTGCTCTTAAGTGAGTGGGTGTTAGGTAGATGGAAGTTGAGAGTGATGGTGTCATATTTAGCAGCAAAAAAAAGAGGTGCATCATCCTACTGAGAACAACTGAACAGTCAATTAAGACGTGACACAAATGTATAAAGTTACCAATGAGAAAGTCCAGTCATCTGTTCACAGTCATCTCCATGCTGCTCTTTGTTCGACCAGTGGATTGTCCAACATGGATCTGATGTTTGGCTGCATGATTTCAGTCTGACTGGGTCATTCATAAAGTATTCTGTTCCAGCTGCTGGAGGACAATATCATCCTTTTTGTAAAGAATGAGCTGAAGAAGATCCAGAAGGTTCTGAGTCCAGATTACCCAGAATGCGTAGAGAATAAGATTGTGAATGAGGAGGTTTTGAAGGGTGAGGATGATGAGCAGCAGAGCAGCAGAGAAGCATTTGTGAAGATCACATTGCACTTCCTAAGGAAACTGAAGCAGGAGGAGCTGGCTGACCGTCTGCAGAGCAGTAAGACAATTTCTCTAGATATTTAAGCTGCTGGATGAATGGAACATTTAGTAATGTCTCATTAATGTTAACAAAAATATTACACATGCATATTTTGGGGCACAAATAGTCATATGCATTTCATTTCATTGTTTTCTGTTTTTTTTTTTATTGTTTTCAGAACATGTTGCAGCAATTTGTAAGTGTAAACTTAAAACGAAGTTGAAGAAGAAGTTCCAGTGTGTGTTTGAGGGGATTGCTAAAGAAGGAAACCCAACCCTTCTGAATCAGATCTACACAGAGCTCTACATCACAGAGGGAGGAACTGCAGAGGTCAATGATGAACATGAGGTCAGAAAGACTGAAACAGCATGCTGGAAACCAGATAGACCAGAAACAACAATCAGACAAGAAGACATCTTTAAAGCCTCAACTGGAAGAGATGAACCAATCAGAACAGTGCTGACAAAGGGAGTGGCTGGCATTGGGAAAACAGTCTTAACAAAGAAATACACCCTCGACTGGGCTGAAGACAAAGCCGACCAGGACATCCAGTTCATATTTCCATTCCCTTTCAGGGAAATGAATATACTAAAAGAGAAAAAGTTCAGCCTGGTGGAACTTGTTCATCACTTCTTTACTGAAACCAAAGAAGCAGGAATCTGCAGCTTTGAAGACTTCCAGGTTGTGTTCATTTTTGATGGTCTAGATGAGTGTCAACTGCCTCTGGACTTCCACAAAACTGAAATCCTAACTGACCCTAGAAAGTCCACCTCAGTGGATGTGCTACTGACCAACCTCATCAGGGGGAAACTGCTTCCCTCTGCTCACCTCTGGATAACCACACGGCCTGCAGCAGCCAGTCAGATCCCTCCTGACTGTGTTGACATGGTGACAGAGGTCAGAGGGTTCACTGACCCACAGAAGGAGGAGTACTTCATGAAGAGATTCAGAGATAAGGAGCAGGCCAGCAGGATCATCTCCCACATCAAGACCTCACGAAGCCTCCACATCATGTGCCACATCCCAGTCTTCTGCTGGATCACAGCTACAGTTCTGGAGGATGTGCTGAAAACCAGAGAGGGAGGACAGCTACCCAAGACCCTGACTGAGATGTACATCCACTTCCTGGTGGTTCAGGCCAAAGTGACGAAGGTCAAGTATGATGGAGGAGCTGAGACAGATCCACACTGGAGTCCAGAGAGCAGGAAGATGATTAAGTCTCTGGGAAAACTGTCTTTTCATCAGCTGCAGAAAGGAAACCTGATCTTCTATGAATCAGACCTGACAGAGTGTGACATCGATATCAGAGCAGCCTCAGTGTACTCAGGAGTGTTCACACAGATCTTTAAAGAGAAGAGAGGACTGTACCGGGACAAGGTGTTCTGCTTCATCCATCTGAGTGTTCAGGAGTTTCTGGCTGCTCTTCATGTCCATCTGACCTTCATCAACTCTGGAGTCAATCTGCTGGAAAAACAACAACCAACCTCCCAGAAGTCTTTCTTTTTTAAAAAGAAAAGTAGTATAAAGTATCTCCACCAGAGTGCTGTGAACAAGGCCTTACAGAGTCCAAATGGACACCTGGACTTGTTCCTCCGTTTCCTTCTGGGTCTTTCATTGCAGACCAATCAGGCTCTCCTACGAGGTCTGCTGACACAGACAGGAAGTATCTCACAGACCAGTCATGAAACAGTCGAGTACATCAAGAAGAAGCTCAGTGAGAATCTGTCTGCAGAGAAAAGCATCAATCTGTTCCACTGTCTGAATGAACTGAACGATTATTCGCTAGTGAAGGAGATCCAACAGTTCTTGAGTTCAGGAAGTCTCTCCACAGATAAACTGTCTCCTGCTCAGTGGTCAGCTATGGTCTTCATCTTACTGTCATCAGAAAAAGATCTGGATGTGTTTGACCTGAAGAAATACTCTGTTTCAGAGGAGGCTTTTCTGAGGCTGCTGCCAGTGGTCAAAACTTCCAACAAAGCTCTGTAAGTGAATATATACTCATCACTATATTTAAAAATGGTTGATTTCACAAATGATTGAAAATAGAACAGTCATATATTAAATGATTTCCTGTTTGCTTCCCTCATAGATCAGGTCAACCGATATCTCTAAATTACTTTTTTAAAATTGAAAGAAACTCCTAGGTTTTTTTGTAGTTCTGTGATTTTGTAATAATCCAAAGTTTTCAAGACTGTATGCATTTCTGTTAATGTATAATGTAAAATTACGTTTTATTCTGACACAGTATTGTTAGATTATATCTTAACATTCAGATAGCACAAATTTTTACGACAACCCACATTTAGCACCCCCCAAAAAAACCCCCCAAAAACAAAACAAAAGAAAGATGAACATGGGACCCTTTTCTGAATTACAATTAATCCAATTTCTGTCCCACCGTCCTACCTAAAAATAAAAACAACATTTCCAAAATGTACAGAAGCCAGTTACAATGCAAGTGGATGATTTGTTTTGTTTTTTTGTTGGTTTGTTTAAATTGTGTGTGTTTGTGTGTGTGTAAGAGAGAGAGAGAGAGAGAGAGAGAGAGAGATTTTTACTTTTTGAACATAGACATAAGATAATTGTTGTTGAGTCCTTAGCGGTCAGGGAGCATTGAACTGTTTGATGCCTCAAAGAAGGAAAGAAATTAAGAAAAAATTACAAAAATAATTTTGACATTGTTGATCAAGACTGCTTAAAAAATTGCTAAATCTAATAATACGTCAGTGTACTGTCATTGCACTAAAACAGTGTTTTCAGTTTATCTTTTATTTTTCAGACTGAGTGGCTGTAACCTCTCAAAGAAAAGCTGTGAAGCTCTGTCCTCAATTCTCAACTCCCAGTCCTCTAGTCTGAAAGAGTTGGACCTAAGTAACAACGACCTGCAGGATTCAAGAGTGAAGTTTCCATACTCTAAACTGACAACTCTCCGGTCAGATCAATATATATTGTTTTCTTATCAGTTAACCCTCCTATTCTCCTCAAATATTACTATCACGTTTTACCATGGGGGTTATTTACCTCTACAAAATGGTTTACATACAATTGTTGACCAATTGTTTGCGTCAGGCACTTTGTTTATTTATTGAATACATTAGTATTCTCTTGATAATAAAATTCTAGTGCCACCATCAAGCCATGAAGTCAAACTTTTAATTTAGAATAAATGTATCTTGAAAAGTTTGAATTGAGAACTTTTCAAAATTACTGCCAACATTAATAACCACAAGTAGATGAACCCTGTTGGTCTTTGGTGATGACATGACCTTTTTCTAGCACCACCATCAGGTCAAATGTTTAATTCTAGATATGTTTCTTTCTCGTGGTGTTTACATCCATGCCCTTTAGAATGAATCTTGTTAATTTTTGCTCTAGTACCATGACATCACTTTCAATCACCCCTCCTCTTTTCTTATACAGGCCTGGGACTGGCAATGGTAGAGTTGAAGTTTTTTTTTTTATTAATTAGTTATGTTTTGTTTGTTTTTGCTGTTTGTTTAGAGGGGGTGGTACATATTTCATGTGAAATTCAACCATTTGTGAAACAGAAAATAATAAGAACATAGTCAGAACATGGAACAGTTCTTGTCCAACAGCCAAATTTTTTCTCTTCACTACTGTACACAGGATTTGAAGAGAGTGTGTGCATGCTCCTTGCAGACATATTTCTTGCATTGTGCCTAGGTCATGCTAGTCTTAGAATCATTCCTGGTGGGACAGCCCTGGCACCTGCCATGTTTCCTGCCCGTGGTTTGTAGTATTCAAAAGTAGAATGGGAGGGAGAGCCTTCAGTTTTGAATCCCCTCTTCTATGGAACCAGCTTCTATTTTGGATTTGGGAGACAGACACTATCTCTACTTTTGAAATTAGGTTTCAAACTTTCCTTTTTGCTAAATCATATAGTTAGGGCTAGATCAGGTGACCCTGAATTTTTTATCTTGTCTTCCTTATCTCAGGGGGGTCATATGATTGTTGGGTTTTTCTCTGTATGTATTATTGTAGGGTCTACCTTACAACATAAAGCACCTTGAGGTGACTGTGACTTATATCAGTGTTCTTTGTGTTATAAATCTGCAGACTGAGTCACTGTAACCTTGCAGAGACAGCCTGTGAAGCTCTGTCATCAGTTCTTAGCATGCGGTTCTCTAGTTTGAGAGAGCTGGACCTGAGTAACAACAACGTGAAGGATTTGGGATTGAAGCTTCTGTCTGTTGGTCTGGAGAGTCCATACTGCAAACTTGAAACTCTCAGGTCAGATCAAGATGTGCTCTGCTCTTTTTTTTCTTTTGCATTTTGTTTGTATAACTTAATAAAAATAACAAGATTTTCTGCCCTAGTTTTATAATCGTGAAAATTTTAATTTAGTTTTATTTACACAGTCCCAAACAATATTTAATCCTTAAATGATCCTGGATGCATTTTGTTCCATTTAATGTTTTTTTGTTTGTTTAATTTATTATGCTATTTTACCTGTGCTCAGTGAATATAGCTCACATTTCCTTCCACTGCCCAACTCGGTTGACATTGGTAGCGCCCCATCTACGTTATGGACTATGTGAGGAGAGCCCTGCTTTTCCTGCCTGAGTTACCTGAATCTTTTTACTTAAGCATTTACTGAACCTTATCAGTCAGTCTTATCTAATCTGACACAGGACTCATGGGCTGTTTGTCCTTACTCGCACCAACATCACCTACATGTTAAAGCAGATGGTTAAACCTCCCTGAACAAGATTTTGTTGGCGGTCTCTTTCTAGTTGTAAGACGTTTTTCCTCCTTCTTGTGACCAATTGCTGCTGACAGGGGACCATCTGAGAGTTGTGGTTCTTTCTCTTATATTGTAGTGTTATCTCTGCTATAAAAAGTTAGGACATTTTTATAAATGTAGGTAAATTAAATTGAGGGGATGGAGCTCACTTTCTCTGGGAAGAAAATAAAACACTTTTTTTTGGTATGTACCTGCAGTCTGTCAGGCTGTTTGATCACAGTGGACGGATGTGCTTCTCTGGAATCTGCCCTGAGTTCTTCCCACTCCCATTTGAGAAAGTTGGACCTGAGCTACAATCATCCAGGGGATTTGGGAATGAAGCTGTTGTTACCTGAACAGAAGAATCCATCCTGGAAACTGGAAACTCTCAGGTATGGAGAAAAGGTCTGGTACTGGAGGAAGACATTAAAACCATTGTTTTTCTTGTGGCATTACTGTAAAGTGTAGAAGTAAATTTAAATCTAATTTGATATACAAAGAGGTGTTTACAAAGGTTATAAAGCTAGTTATATAGCTATTTGGTGGTTACGTGTTTTGATATTTACATGTTTACATGTTTGAATGTTTAGACATGCATGTTCAAACCAGTAATAAGTATGTGTTATATCTACCTGGTTGTTTTCCCTGTTTTGATCTGAGTATAAGATTTCCTGGCTTCTGAGAGGCCAGTGAAGTATTCATGAGGGCGGCACATAGGAAGTGTGGGTTGTTGTTGCGGTGTGCTGAGAGTAAAGTGGCTGCTAAAAAGTTATCCGTCTCCATCTTGCTGTTCCTAATTATTCAGAGAGATTCCAAACCATCTAGTGAACCCTCACGTTACATTACCAATAAGTTTGATGTGTCACATGATCCTCTTCCTATTGAAAAAACAAAAGCTGCATCCAAGATGGCCGACTTCTAAATGGCCACCATGGTCACCACCCACTTGAGAAGTTTGCCCCCTCACAGATAATAATGTACCACAAACAGGACTTTAATATCCCCAACCATTCCCATGTTAATACGGTGTATCCATATAAATGGCCCACCCTGTACAATTTACGACTACGTTAAGTCATTCACTAGTGTCTTTGCAGTTGTTTTGGGATCTTTGGACATATCTATAACTATATGTCTTCCCACAGTCTTTACATTTTTCACTTTGTTCCCCTGCCTGGCTTGTTCCATATAATAATAATAATAATAATAATAATAATAATAATGGATTAGATTTATATAGCACTTTTCAAGGCACCCAAAGCGCTTTACAATGCCACTATTCATTCACTCACTGGTGGAGGCTCTCTTTAAATATGCCCCGTATGCTCTCTTTAAATTTCTTAATACTTATGCTTGGGACTTGGAAACACTGGTGATTGTGTATATGGACCTTCTGCTTGGTGAGAATCAACAACTCTCTTTGTTTTGTTTTGTTTTGTTTGGGGGAGGGGAGTGGCATTTGAAAGATACTGGTTCACAGATAGCCACATATTTCTGAAAATGTTGGACTGTTCCTTTATCACTGTCTAGCAGTATCAGTGTATGATGATGTAATGTCCTCGTGTGCATGCTGAAAGAGACTGTGCTGGTCTGATCCCCCTCCTCCTTTCAGGGTGGAGCCTGCTGGAGTCCGATGGTTGAGACCAGGTCTGAGGAAGTGTAAGTGCGTTTTTAATGTGATTCATGAAAACAAAGCAGCACACATTCAACCATCTTCAAACTGTCACATCACTCATTCACCTCTCTGATGTCAGAAGTCATCATAGTGTCAATCAATCAACAGATGATAACAATAACTGCAACTGGATTGTGTTTGTTCTCTCCATCAGATTCCTGTCAACTCACAATAGATACAAACACAGTACACACAAACCTCAAACTGTCTGACAACAAAAGAAAGGTGACACATGTGGAGGAGGTTCATTTATATCCTGATCATCCAGACAGATTTGATGTTCATCCTCAGCTGCTGTGTAGAAATGGCCTGACTGGCCGCTGTTACTGGGAGGTTGAGTGGAAAGGAGATGTTGACATATCAGTGACTTATAGAAAAATCCGAAGGAAAAGTGGCAGTGATAACTGTTCATTTGGGTGGAATGATCAATCCTGGAGTCTCAGCTGCTCCGATGATGGTTACTCTGTCTGTCACAATAACAGAGAAACATCCATATCATCCTCCTCCTTCTCCTCCTCCTCAGTCTCTAACAGAGTAGCAGTGTATGTGGACTGTCCTGCTGGCACTCTGTCCTTCTACAGAGTCTCCTCTGACACCCTGATCCACCTCCATACCTTCAACACCACATTCACAGAACCTCTTTGTCCTGGATTTAGAGTGTGGTTTCCTGGTTCCTCAGTGTTTGTTTGCAGAGAATAATCTAAAGAGTGTACTCGTGCCTCTTTAGAGAAACACTTTGACTGTTGAACAGATAGTCTGTACATGTCTGTCTGTTTCACTCAGAAACACGTTTTCAGATTCATGGATAAAGATGGAAGCTTTGATTATTCCCAGATCCGCATGTTTTTCTGTTGTTTTTCTTTTTCCACTCAAAGCTTCACACTGAATATCAGTATGTTGTGTTTCTCTGAAGCTCAGTTCACAACCAGCTCCTCTGCATTTTCAACAAATAAGAACTCATTAAAAATAATCTGCTGTGATATCAAAAATGAATTCAGTTTAAGGTAGAATGTTATTTTATATTTCTTAGATATTAAATATGAAATGGTAACTCACGTGAGCCACCTTAAAATCACTATAGTCTGTGATAGGAACTGATGTCATTAGCAAACAGGATGTTAGCCAGTGAATTTGAGGAGACGGGCTGTGCTCAGCTAGTTAAATCCAGCAACATCCACTTACATCTTATGCCTTTTGTGGCTGCCGTCATCAGCGGTTATGCAGTTTTAAGGTAATTTCATGGTTTTAAGTTATAATAAATACATTAAGAATACTTTGTTTTTAATAAATCAGATTGTAATGTACAGTGGTCCTTTGTTTATTGTGGGTGTTATGTTCTAAAAATAACCCGCAATAGTTGAAGTCTGCAAAGTAGCCAACTTTATTTTTTACAATTATCATAGATGTTTTAAGGCTGTAAAACCCGTCACTACACACTTTATTCACTTTTCTCACACAGGCACGAACATTTTCACTTTTCTCTCTTGTTTAGACACTCTCAAAGTTCAAACCTTTGTAGAAAAATAAATCCAGTATTATAAAATAAAACCAAAAATCAAACCCTCTTTTCAGGTCCAGAACATGGGAATAGAGCACCTGCGAGAGAATTCAACATCAATTAATCATTAATAAATCAATGAATCAGAAGTTCAAGATTTTGTGCGATAGCTATCTTCCTCTGGCTTTTGGGTGCTACCGCAGGTGCCTTTGATGGTGCAAAACGTGTTGGGGAGAAAAGTACAGAAATTTAGACTTACACTGCAAGCTATCAATGTAGCGATTCTGTACTGTACAGGAGAGACAGGAGGAGATTGACAATGGTCTACAGCTGATCAGGACACAGAACACAATGCGTTGTAAAAAACAAACAAACATTTTACGCTAGGTGACAAATCGTCAACATATTATGTTTTCGGGCACCCAACACGTTCCTACATGATGACATTGGAAACTGAGGACATATGAGAACCGTTTGGAGTCAATCTACACATGCGTCGGGATGTTACGCCTCAGGAGTGAGAATGGGCTCAAAATTGCACACAAAAAAATCCACAAAACAGCAAGGCTGCAGAAGTTGAAACACGTTATAGCAAGGGACCACTGTATACATTGTTGGGTTTACATTTAAAGGATGTTTCCAGGGTGAAACCAATGTTCAGTCTGTTGTTTGGGGTTGACAATATTTTCAGTTACACGCCACTCTCAGTATATTTTAGGAGGATATGCTGACTTGTAATAAAAAGTAGTTATTATATTTTCATTGTTTTATCTGTACATGGTGAATATGTAAAAGTGATTATGCCTTGTACTGTATGGTGCAGTTTCACCTTCCCCTGTGTCATTAAACCTGTGAACAGATGGAATCGTGTCATCAGTCTTAATGTAAGGAAGGAGTTTAGCTGACTGCCAAATCATAGCAGAGCCAGTAGAGAATCCAAATGTTTGATTTCTCTTTCTTTTAATTTTGTAGTTTTTGCTTTTATTTTCTCTCTAACCCCTTAAAACAGAATGCCTTATTAAGTCATGGAGCATCTACACTAAAATCTCCTAGAACTCTTCATTGATGGTGATTTGTGGCCCTCTGCGGATGAGAAGATGAACTGCATGATGTCAGTTTAAAGGCAAGTCTACCACACATCTGTTTGACCGTCACCAGTTAATCTGTGACACGAGTTAATCTGCCGGCATTGTGGCTCATCTGGAAAAGCAGGTGTATCGATAGACATGATAGGTTTATATAAACATGCGGTTTTAAGCTCTAATGACTCAAATGAAAGCTAGTTCAGATAATGTTTCAAAAGACCTACCCAGTGTTACCAAGTGGACTGACTTCCACAGTGAATACTGCTGTGTGCAGACAGGGGACAGGTGTGCAGCTCACACCAGAATACAGTTTGTGGGGTTCATCTTGACTTGTGCAAGCATGTTTGTTTGTTTGTTTGTTTTTTAAAAGATGTTTATGCACCATCTTTCTCTCCAGCAGGTGGCAGTGACATCTTCTTTATAAATGTAATACTTCAGTTGAGGCTTTTAAAGCAGATTGACAACTTATTATATATATAAAAAAAAGATGACACCTTTCCCCCCTGCAGATATAGATCTCATGTGGCACTCATCTGTACTACTTTCAGCCATTTTAGTCTTTTTTTTGTTTGTTTCTAGAAAATATTCAGGGATTTTAAGAGACCAGGACAAAGAAAGAAAAAAAGATATAAAGGTTACTCAGAGACAGCCACCTGCTGGTTGTTGGAATTTGCCCCAGGATTCTGCAAATAGTGTAATAGTAAAAAAATATATAGGAGGGGTCATATATGGTGCATATAAGGATCCGAGCCCAGAGTGTACCTTGAGAGATGGTTTTTGGCACAAACCTGAGATTTGTAATAGGGTGGTGGGAAAGTTCCTGATTTAAATCCTGGCTGAGGCCTTTCTGTGTGGAGTTACGATGTTTCTTCCATGTTAATCAGTCCAAAGACATGCATGTTAGGTGTATGTGAGGCAAATTAATACTTGAAGTGTATAGAATAAAGTGCTGTATACATTTTTAAGATACTAATATTATAAAGCAACTGAGTTGCCATTTCACTGAGTGTGGGAAATGCATCCACATACCACAGATTTAAGGTTTCTTACCACTGCTTTGAATACACAGACTAGTTTGTAATAATTTTAATATTTTTTTTGCTCCGTTAATTCATATTTAATTAAACCTGATCATTATAGATGAGGAGAATCTTTTAATACAGCAGTGAGAACAGTGTGTATAAGTTGTGCTTTCAGTGAAATGTATTCAAACGATTAAGACTGTTGTGTTTTCATGTTTAAGTTAAACACAATGTTGTGTGATAGTAGATGTTTTTCTGCTCCCTGCTCTGAAGCATTAACTAAAATTTCATCTGTGGTGGAATTTTCTGTTAATAAAGTCTGCAACACAATCAGCTGTGAAATTACTGCATGCAGGAGAGCAAACACAGACATCAAACAGTTATACAGTCAGGAGAGCTCTAAAACAGAAGTGGAGCTTCCATTCCTTTATGCATTCCAAAGAAGAGGGAAGGAAGTCATAAGCTGATCATAACACATATCACGCGGCTCGCTATGAAACCTAATGGAACAATGGGTATGCTGTTTCATGCCTTTGGCGTTATCAGCAGCTGCAGAGGGAGTTGTTTTCTTCAACTACTGAGGCTTAAACATGTTCATCTAGTTTTAGAAACTTCCACTGAACAGTCTATTACAGTGTTTCAGTGTTTCATTTGCATAAGTATTTAACACTGTAAACAAGAAAAATGGAAATTTTCCATTACAGATCACTGGTTTAGTAATGAGA
>NW_005187911.1:171594-172452 GCF_000239375.1 Pundamilia nyererei
ATATCACATTTGAAGCAGGGGGTGATTACAATGACTGTTAAAACAACCACTACTCACAGAAAACTGGCCACATGTTTACATTTACAAAGCTTTCAGATTCTAAGAATTGCTCTTAATCACCAACTTATAAGAAAACTTGAGTGTTCTAAGAATTACCCTTCAAAGGAAGAAAAGATAGGTTATTCAGAACAAATTGTAAAGTGTAAAATGAATGAAGAGTTTCTTAAAGAATTTAGAAAGAAAGAGAAGGAAAAGTGTAGTACAAAAAGACATCAGAAATGCCTGTTTTGGCCTGAAAAGTCATACCCAATGTTTCTATTTACTCTATATTTAATACTATTAAATAATCAGTTTTCTCAACTGTGCCTTATTGTCCACATTCTGGAAATGTGGACTGGAAACTCCCCTGCCTCCCCTCCAGAGATCTGCACCTATTAACAGACTTAACTTTCACATTCACAGATCAAAATGACGCTCTTTAATCATTTTAGAGCAGTTTGTCATTTCAATCAAATACATGGAAAATGAATAGCTACACGGAGTCTTCTTTGAAATCTAAAAAACAATGTATGACAGTGGTTAAATAAAGTCTGGAAGCAAGAGCGTAGATTTGGTTTTGGCGTTGGTGGGGACCGAACTCTGCCCAGTTTCCTTTTTTCCCTTTTTGTCTTTGCTGCTTGATAAAAGGAGAAAAATACTTGCCTACATATGCTATTCTACATGTTTCTAAACCATTTAAAATTACAATTCATAGTTTTATATGTGAATTATATAATGTTAAATTACTATTAAACAAATGACTCACTAAGTATTTTAGGCTTTAGTTTACTTCAGTCATATTCCATATAAAAATAGAGT
>NW_005187911.1:191385-193282 GCF_000239375.1 Pundamilia nyererei
CGCTGCTTTTCGGTCTGGTTACTACCGTTTATGTCAGAACGATACCGGTACCCATCCCTACTCCTGGGTCCACAATAGGGCTGGCAAATGTGGCTTGTTTTGTTTTAGTCTCAAGTCTTAAAGCATGTCTTCAGGTTTTTGCAGATGATCCCTTCTCCCGGCTCCAGGGCATGCCCCTTTCAACCAGATTTGGGGAAAAGTAGTATTATCAATTTAAATAAACTAATGACCAATTTTCTAAAGGGTTTTCAGACAAGTATGGCTGCTATGACTCAAAAGTCGCAACATAAAAAAAGGAGACAAATACCAGAGTTTTAGTAATAAGAGGTTTTATCTTAAAATGGCATAGTAGGTTGGCTAAAACTGCTGAGCCACCAAAGCAAAGACTAGTGAGCCTTCTGGAAAGCCTGTCTCAGGTATACTTTTATCAACACCTGACTAGGTGGGGCCAGTTAGCACCAGCTGAACACACTGAGGAGATTAGGGTTGCAGATGGGTGTTACACCACCTCCCTCAAAAAGGTTCTTCTAGGACCCCTAAAATAAATTAAAACCCACTCTGAAGCTTTCTGGTCATTGATCCCCAAACCTGAAAGAAAAGTAAAAGCTAGCAGAAGCTCAGCGTTCACATTACTATAGTTCGCATCTTTAAGCATGGATGCCCCTGCATGAGGATTTGAAGTTGCCACACTGAACGTACAAAAACTAATATGACCCAACACAAAGGAGGACAACAGTCAAACCCAAAATGATTACTTGACCTGCTACAACACAAAACAAAAGTATCAGCTGTTAAATATAAACACTTCACTGCATTCTTCTGATTCCTCATCCAATGGAAGACAACACACACACACTGCTCAGTAGACCATTTCACACTATTCTCTTACACAATCACTTCTAGAAGGGAGATGCGTCCTGCATAACACGTTGCTGCAGATCTCAAAATGGTGACGGAAACTTGACAGTTTTAATACCGGGCACCCCATTCTAGTCTAAACAACAGCATTTCACCAACTTTCCACTAGAAGATAGTTCCCTGTTATCTACTGTTCTGCAGGCAAACGTGGGCGGGAGTCTACAACTGAAGGACATGTATTCTAATGCGTTTATTGTTCTGGGCTGTGTCCACTTAGTACTACAATATATGATTATATGGCATTTTGATTAATATGAGATTAATATAAGGCACAGTATTAAAGCACTTCAGGTAATATCAGTCTAACACAAAAGATAATAACCACAACCAAGTGATCTGTTGTCTCCACCACACAGGTGGTCACATACCACAACAAGTTACTTTAATCTCCAAAGTTCAGTAAAGCAAGCATGCTAGTGACCAACCAAAAATGGAGAGCTATGGCCACACAATGATCACAACAAGGCTGAATCACCACCCCACATTGTTATTGCCATCACCTGGCCAACAACACTCACAAGTGTTCCAACTAAAGTAGCCAAATTCTCCACAACACTAAAGGTCACAGCACAAAACACTCACCTCCTCATTTGGCATCCATCAACACTGATATATTAGATGCAAACACAACATAGTGATAGAATGACCCACGTTTCTCTTTCTCTCACTGTCCTTTAGATCTGCAGTTTGAAGATGACTGAAACCAACGTGGTGATACACAAAACTTCACAAGCTTCATTCACCACTGAAACACTTCACCTATGAACTCAAACTAGGTTACCATCTACAAAATAAATGCTCACACACCTACTGTCACTGAGAGGATAAATGACACAGAAAGGAGTTCAAGTGGATCGAGAAACCATCACTTGTTCAATCTGTTTGGATCTACTGAAGGATCCGGTGGCTATTCCCTGTGGACACAGCTACTGCATGAACTGTATTAAATCTCACTTTGATGAAGAGGACAGGAAGGGAA
>NW_005187911.1:194562-196256 GCF_000239375.1 Pundamilia nyererei
AGTGGATTTGGATGGAATGACAAATCCTGGGCTTTAAGTTGTAAAACAGAGCGTTATCAGTTTTTGTACAACAAAAACAAAACTCGCCTCTCAGGTCCTCGGTCCTCCAGAGTAGGAGTGTACCTGGATCACAGTGCAGGTATTCTGTCTTTCTACAGCGTCTCTGAAACCATGACTCTCCTCCACAAAGTTCGGGCCACATTCACTCAGCCGCTCTATGCCGGACTTTTTCTTTTTGACTGTGGTGTTACTGGCGAGTTTAGTAAACTTAAATAGAAGGCTTTTTTGGTTTTAACCTTGTTAATCATGTTATGTCTACATGAAGACTGCATGCTGTTTTGGGACCAAATATAATGTTGAAGCAGATGCTTTGAGTTCTTCTGAAATGATGTGATGGTATAGTTTATCTGGTATAGTGTGCTACAGCTGCACTCTTTACAACACTGTCAGCATTTACTGCAAGCATGTGTGTCAATATATGCATTACAACTAAGTAGACAGTAGTAAAGTGACTTCATAATACTCAACAAACCATCATTCTCTCCTCAACTCCAACATCTTCGTAAGGCCGAGGAGGATGCCTACACAAGTGGTGACAGGGCCCTGTACAAGCAGGCCAGGAACACACTGACCGGGGTGAAAGCAGCTGAAAGGATCTACTCCCAGAAGCTGAAAGAACAGCTCTCAGCCAACAACCCTGCGTCAGTGTAGAGGGGCCTGCTGGAAATCACCAAATACAGACATCCCCCACCCCCTGTTGAAGCAAACAAAGACCTGGCCAATGAGTTGAATACATTCTAATGCAGGTTTGAGACGGACAGACTCCCACACCTCACCCTCCCCTCCCCAGAGACATTTTTTCAGACATTGACCCCCAACACCTTCCCCCCTCCCACCTCACGTTCCCCAATGCAGAATCAACGTCCACCACCACCCTCCCCAATGCAGAATCAACGACCACCACCACCCTCCCCAATCCAGATGCAACGACCACAACCACCCTCCCCAACCCAGACTCAACAACTACCATCACCCTCCCCAATCCTGTCTCAACGACCTTCATCACTGCTCTCACCCCCCTTTCCTTCTCCCTGAAACTCAGAATACACACTCAGGATGTGAGCTGACTGTTTCAGAAACAGAAGTCCAGGAAAGCCCCCGGACCAGACGGTGTTTCACCCTCCTGCCTCAAAACCTGTGCTGAACAGCTGGCTCCCATCTTTACTCGCATCTTCAAAAGATCCCTGGAGTTGTGTGAAATTCCCTCCTCCTTCAAACACTCCACCATCATCCCGGTCCCCCAAGAAACCCACCATTACAGGACTGAATGACTACAGACCTGTCGCCTTGACGTCTGTGGTCATGAAATCCTTCAAACGACTGGTGTTAGCCCATCTGAAGGACATTACAGGCCACCAGTTGGACCCTCTGCAGTTTGCCTACCTGGCAAACAGGTCGGTAGATGATGCAGTGAACATGGGGCTGCATTACATCCTGCAACACCTCAACCACCTGGGAACCTATGCCAGGGTCCTGTTTGTGGACTTTAGTTCAGCTTTGAACACCATCGTGCCTGAACATCTCTCCTCCAAACTCTCCCAGCTCAGCGTGTCACCAGCTATCTGTCAGTGGATCACCAGCTTCCTGACAGACAGGAAGCAGCAAGTGAGGCTGGGGGAGATCACCTCTGAAAC
>NW_005187912.1:0-10313 GCF_000239375.1 Pundamilia nyererei
TGTGAGAGCGTTTCAGTAGTGTGTGTGAGAGCTAAAATTTCAGTAGTGTGTGTGAGAGCGTTTCAGTAGTGTGTGTGAGAGCGTTTCAGTAATAATGTCCCTTACGGCACCTCATAAGATTTCACCAACATTTTGTGCATCAAGAAATGAAGACTTTGCCAAAGAAGACCCAGGGCTATTGAGTAGCTAGAATCCTTAGCATTCCTCTCCCAAAAGTCCAAGTAAAGTACAATAATTAATCTCTAGACAAATTGTGGATTGTTTTGTCATTATGCAGTAGGCTTCTCAAAAATGTTAGGACGCTCTTCTGCATGTATAGAATTCTGCTGTGTATAAAATGTATTTGATCCTTACGCATTTGGGAAGGCCTCTGGAGTTTTTTCATGTCTGTGAGGAGTCATGGAGCTCCATCTCTGACATTTTTTCCCACTGATGGTCTCTGATGTTATGCCCCGATAACTGAAACCATTCCCTTCATAGCAGTTTTCTGCATCTGGGGGGATCACTGGATCATCTGCAGCAAAAGGTAAAGAAAGGAAGAACATTCCTGGCTACATTTTGAGAAGATGAAGCTGACTTTAAAAGAAGGAATAAGTTGACTAATATTATACCTGGTGCAGCTTCATTCCCACACCGTGTCACATTGCAGTACTCCCAGCGAGTGTCAGGGTCAGTTGTGTAGCACCAGGGCCTCCTTTCATTGTCAGGGTTGCGACAGTAGTTATTGTCTAGACCTCTGACAAAGATAAACACAGAAAAACACAAAAATGCGTGATCATCTTTCAGATTTCATGTGATACTTTTACCAGGGTCCTTAAACCAAAAACAGGTTATTGAGTAAGAGTCAACAATAGACATTCTTCTTTTTTTTCTTTTTAGTACAAGCACAGTGGTCATACTCCACAGTTCTGAGTATTGTGCTGAGTGCTGAGTATTTGATATACAGGATGACTGTTCCTCTCTCAGCAGCATGCTTTCTGTAGCAACATCCCATTTACAGTGCTCTTTCACAGCATGAAGCCATACTGCTGCTGACTGATCCTCGACTCTCTTTTCTTAACCTAGCACTTTCCCATAGCTTCATGAAATGGCTGATCAACCTTGCACCACTCCAGCTGCTACAGCGCTGCCCATAGTCCTTGTTCTTAAAAATTAGTACCAGTAAACATCTTCTCCATTCCTCAGGCATCATTTTACTCTCGATCATTTGAGTTAAACAATCTGGTTAAAAACTAATCTGCCTTCTCACCCTAGGCCTCTCCATACCTCAATAGATATCTGGACTAAATGCCTTTCCACTCTTTATCCTCTTTCATAGCTGCCTTCATTTCTTTGTTTCTATTTCTCTGCACTTCCTTATTCACTTACTGCCCTCTTCTCTCTCATTTTCTACCTTTATCATGTGGATCATGAAGTTCTACAATAGATCTAAAAGCTATTAATGAAAAAGTTGAACTGTGCCACTAATATTTTGTTTACCATATTAAATCACTAAAGGCTGACACTGGTTTCAGGTTTAGCTCTTACTTGCAGGGATAGTTTTGTGGAGTTCGGTTGTGTATTTGTGGCGTCTGAGCCGACCAGCTCTGGCACGTTTTGCCAGTCTCCGTAACAGCAATTGTTCCTCGGTATGCTAAACCTTCATTGGTGACACAGTCCACCTCTGGGATGATGGTGGGAGGTTCAGTAGCTGAGAAAAGAAGACAAGATGGATTGTATAGAGAAGTCATAAAAAAAGATGTCAAACATCTGCACTCTCTTTATTATCTGTAAAAAGCATGTTTTAAACTCGATTCTGAAAGATGCTATAAAAACTGTTTATTGTTTTTACATATTTAAATTCTTTTTCTGTTATATTTCCACTGACTTGTACTTTTAAAGCTGGTGGGTTCTTGCAGTGGGTGATGTTGCTTCAACATGGATTTCTGAATGCTTTGTTTACATTGTTGTCTAGAAACTGCAGGTGCATTTGATGTTTACATCAAAGAAGGAAACCCCTATTAAATGGTGGAAATTTCAGTTGTATTTAAATTGATTTTCTGAAATAAATGAAACGAATATGAAATTAATATTGAGCCAGTTTTGATTGGTTCTGTACAGGAAATGGGATTAAACAGGCAGTCCCCTAGGTATACAACAGGGTACGCAGTGCATTATGTTGATTGTTAAGAGAAATAATTTGTCAATCACATGGCAGTAACACAAAGCATTTAAGCATACAGATATGATCAGTGTGACCTACTGAAGTTCAAACTAATGATCAAACTTTTTTTTTTCTGAACATGTCGATCTCCTTATGATCACAGTGTACACTTCTTATCATGGTTGCTTCCAGCAAGATAACACACCATGTTACAAAGCTCAAATAATTACAGACTGGTTTCTTAAAGCTAATAAGGAGTTAGCTACATAAATGGCCTCAACAGCTATCAAATGTCAATGCAATAGAGACCTGTGGGGTCTGGCAACAAACATCAGTGGTGCACCAAATTTTCCAATATTGTGAAATTATTATCCTCATTAAACGTGAGGACTTACTGCAGCGCGGTATGGAGCAGAAGTCCCACCGTTTGGATGAGCTAGTGGTGAAGCACCATGGTCGGGGATCTCCATCTGGGTTTCTGCAGTAGTTCTCCTCCAGATACTTTAGTGGAAGACTCAACAAAGCATAAATAGAAGTATTTAAGCTTTAGCGTAGCTTCTGGAAAATGTTTTCAATGTCCACAACAAGCTCACTGAAGTGTTGCTCATGTTGTCTTACGTGCTAGGATTGTAGCCATGGTTGTGAGGTTTCTGGGAGTCCCAGCGTTGGCAGGTGAAGCCATTTTCAGTGGTGGAGATTTTTCCTCTGTAATTCTCACCATTGCAGACCATACATTCCTCTGTGAAGGAAAAACACTGATTTATCTGAAATATCATAGCATGATAATTACCGTTCTTCTATATTGCATATCAGTATTTCAGAACATTGTGTAGTGCCTAGATTGCAGATATTAGCTACATTAGATAATTTAAAAACCAAATGGCGATTGTTGAAAGAGAAATGGCTGCTAGAGAACAATTAGACATGTATGTTGGCGAAATAAAACAAAACAAAACAAACACAGAGATTTATTAATCTTACCAGAGCAGCTGGGTACGTTGCAGTGCTCCCAGCGGGTGTTAGCATCAGTAGTGTAACACCACGGTCCATTGCTGTCCCCATCAGGGTTTCTGCAGAAATTGGAGTCCAGATCTGCTAGTGGGTTGCTCTGCGGCATGAAACTGCAGCAGAAACATTATGAAACGTTTTAACAAAGGCATAAAAGGATATGAAATGATGATGCAAAATCAAACGCAAACACACACTTTGGCCTGTGTGGGTAGTTTGAGTCCCATCTTTGACAGATCTTTCCTGAGTTTGTTCTGGACTTTGTTCCTCTGTAATCTCTTCCTATTCCATTTACACACTCCAGAAGATATGCTAGAAAAGAAAAGAAAAGAAAAGACTAGAAATAGATTTATTGATGTTTATCACGCATTATCTATAGTAAAAAATGTATCTGATCTGAGTTCTGTGATGTTTTATGAAACTAAATTAAATTACAGCAGTGTTTAACTTTCAGTCCTCTACTGTGTTTATAACATTAACTACAATGTCAACAAAAAGCATTGGAAACAAAAAACATGTAAACTAGAATAGACTAGTCACTGTAGCTGACAGAAAGGACAACATGAAAACAGAAGCTTTAGTGTTAGTTTTAGTCATAGAGAAACATTTGGATCATTACCATTTTTTTCATATAAAGCTGTGCTGCTTCTGCGAAAGACACTGTCTGTTTTAGAGTTTGCTGCTGTTGTCAAACACTCTTGGTCCTTTTCATTATAGACAAAAGACCTGTGAGGGAAAAAATGAGGTGTTGTTTGATTTCTTGCAAGTTGCTATACAAATCTAAGTTAAGTACACATTAGGAGTTGAGGTGGCCACTGGAACATACATGGACAAGGATTGATAACATGGTATTAATAGAAAGCTATTAATACCATGCTATTAAAGCTATATTACTACAAGAGAAGCTGTTATCAAAGCTTGAGATCCAGAGTCTACAGTACAATGGGAAAAGCAGTGAGCAGTATGGAAATATTGAGCCAACCCTCGTAGAAGAGAGCAGTGAATCCAAACTAAATGTTGCCCAGCCACCTGCAACGGCAGATGCATCTACTGAAATGAGAAAATATGTAGCCAAGGTAGCCACCCAAGCAAAAGCACGAGTCTCCTGGTTAACAGTCCCATCAGAGGAGATGCTTGCAGATGTGATGTTATGACATTGCTTTATACCCCATCCCCACCATCAGCATCACTGATTATGGGGATGATAAGCTCATATACACTGCCACAGTAATCTTAGAAGCACCTGCATAAAAGATCAAGGATGCAAGTAGAGGAAGTCTCCAGTGGAGAAAAAAAAGAAGCCAATCCAGGACGTACTCCCAACTACAAGAGAATAACAACATGGGCCAGACCCACCCAGAGTTGAAACTGAACAATACTGAAAAAACATCTGTGAGAAAGAGGTGCCACACCACACCAATGCCAAGTGGCTGGTGGACCTACAGTAACACCAGACCACAGCAACCTTCCACAGACATACGGAAGCTCCTCTCAAGCATCATAGCAACTAAACTGAGTAGAAACATGAGTCAATACACAAGAATAGCTCAGAAAGGCATTGGAAATACAACAGACAGCAGAAGCATCAGCTCCTGGTCTATAGAGCTGCAACACAGGACTTTACAACTACGCAGACCACCCTGAACGCCGCCTGGATTGACAACCTACAAACTCAATTCTTCACACAACCATATTAGAGTGCCTGCACTGTACAAGGCATAATGGTAGGAATAAGATCCCAGTCAAAAACACATACGGCTTACTGGTCATCAGATCCCCAGTGTGAAAAATACACTGGCCACACAAGGCAATAGATGCAGCTGATGTCGAGAAACAAAAACTCCACGCAGTGCATGGGGGTGTCCACCTTGCATTGTGAGGCACCTTCAGGTTCTACAAGCAGTGGAAAGAGTGTAAGGATCAATGAGTTTCAGAGCCACAACCTGAATCATGGAGCATCCACAAATACAGCTGAAGATAGATGATGATGAGGAACAGTTGTGATAGATGTGGCAATACCAGTGCAGAGCAACATCAGGAAGAAGAAGCACAAGAAAACTGAAAACCACCAGGAGCTAAAGGAACAACTGGAGCAGATGTGGAGGGTAAAATGCGGCCCTATGGATAATGGCAGGAGTAGGAGCTAAAACTGGAAAAAAAAATGTATTTGCATATACATAACATTCTATATATGTGCAGCATTTTGATCCACAGAACGAAATGAGATGTGAACTTACTTGCATGTGAAAGATGTTTCGGTGTCACATTTGGTGGCACACTCAGCCACAGTGTTAACTGAATACGCTCGTTTATTCAGTGAGATAATCCATGCACCTTCAGTTTTGGAGTAGCCTTCCACATCATTGCCACCAACTGCAATCAATCACATCCAAAACCCCCCCCCAAAAAATCAGTTACATCATTTATCAATGTTTTCTTTGTTGTGTGGCTCAAAGATGAGTAAAACTTGACTTCACATTTCGTTTTTTAAAATATAAAACAAAAGAATCTATCTATTATATTATATTCAATTTGTATCTTGATGATCTTTCTGTTGTGTAAAATGAATGTAAGACTGCATGTATGGTGGGTAACCTTCTTATTAATCATTTAATGTATACTGATGATTTGGCCCATTTTGTTTCCCTACAGTGCTGGTTTTGTCATAGTCTTCGTGCCTGCCCGGTCGGCCCCACAAGGCTACATTTGCTGTTTCTGTTCTCTCCCTCTCTGCCTGGGCGGAGCTCACTGTGGGCTCCTGCCCTTGGCACACACACCTGACAACAATCACCTGTCATCACCGGGAGCACTATTTGAGGCTGGAACACAGATCCTCTCGTCGCTGGATGATTGTACTACTGACGTTAGTGTTCTCACAGCTCCTGTGGACTTGTGCTTCATAATTCATAATTCGTGATTTGTGATTAGTTGGTGACTTTCCTTCTCTTCTGCCTCAGATCTTCCCCCCCCGGACCTGCGACCTCCCTGCCGTGTGAACGTGTGTAAGTGTGAGCAAAGAAGACGTGAGCGAGTGTGAGAGAGCTACCCTGTGATTCCCCGGAGTTTTGGATCCCTTCACTGTACATATATTGCACTGGCACTGTAAATAAACTACACCTTGGAGACATCTAACCGCTCTGCGTTTGAGTCCTTGTAACCAGATCGTGACAGGTTTGAAGCAGGGACTTAGAGTGTGTGCTAGTTATAGTCCCCAGTATAATACTGCTTTTAACCCTAAAAAGAGTGAATTATTGTGATTGCTACAACACCGTCTGTGATGATGATGTGAACTTAAAACAGTGTTTTAAGTTGCACATGTAAGCTAATAATAACAACAACTATTATTATTATTAAGATACAACAAAATAATATATTTTAAAAAACCTTTTTGTGTATTCAGTTATTATTCAGTCAGGTCTTTGGGATTTAAGCTTTTTCACTGTCATAGGCTGTAGGCAGTGGACTCTGGAGTCATAGAAATGTTAGCTAGACTTACATGTATAAAGGAGTAAAAGGAAAAAATATAATCATTCTGTTGGACACATAAATTAAATCTTTGCCTATTAACTCATTAAACTAACATAGAAATGAATGCAGTACACTTAGGAACACATTTTAGGAAATCTGCTAAATTTGGGAAATTAGCAATAACACAAGGAAACATAAGGGTGGAAGAGAACAAAACCAGCATCTCGAAAGCTCAACATTTCTTATTTGTTAGATCAATATAAAACCCAAAGTGCAAGTCACCTTTAGACTCCCACATCAAGAGTGCTATTGGACTTATCGTCTGTTGCTATTAGATACATTTCATTACAAATCTAGCAGTTCTCATAACAGCAAAATACAAATGCTGTCAGACTTAATTTTAGATAAAGGTTTTGGGGTTTTTTTCCACCCTTTGCAGCAGCTAAATAATATTAATACTAAACAATGATCTAACATGACTAACTGTCCTTTTTGTTATGTACCCAAATGTTATATTTTAAAAGAGAGTATATATTCATTGTCAATAAGCCGGTTTTGTCCAGTCAGTCAGTCAAGGTTGCTGATTAGAGGGTTTATCGGGAAATCGTGTAGCCAAACAATCCATTTTACGTCATCTGACTAAAAGGAACCAGTGTACAGGCTACAAAATTATTACAAAGTCATCCTTGACACTAATTACACAACTTTTTGAGTCTTTATAAACTAAATTACACAGAATTACCTGCAATTACTTTAATGTAAACTTACATTTATCAAATTCAATTAATTATTCAAGTCTTGAACAACAGTATAGCTTTGAATGTGCTGATGTGGTCTGTCACGACCTGTTTAGACCAACAAGTTTTCCATTATTTAAACTAAATGTAAACCAAAATGTAAATGTAAAAAACAAAAACTTCATTGCACTGCCTGATCTTATTCCAAAAACCCACATTTAAACAAATTCTGTATTAATTTGGATTAGACCTGCTTTAACTAATGAGGATATATTTTTCTACTTTGGCTGAGTTATTTTTATTCTTCGTCATCTGAAAGAGGAAAAAGTGCTAGTCAGTCATTGTCCTGTGCTGTAAGGGTTTAGACCTCAAACCCTTGTTTATCTTTTAAATGTAAGAAAACAGAGCTAAACAAATAACAAGAAAAATCATCTTTACATGCCCTATAGTAGTTGTACTACTTACCAGTGGAGATCAAGGCTCCCAGGAGGAAAGCTGCTGTGTACAGGCCCATGGTGAGACCCAAAAACTAGCAGTTCATCATCGACTAACTCAAAGAGACACCTTGTGGTATATTATTGGGCTTCTTTTAGCATGTCGGGGGGGGGAAAATAGGGCAATTCAATTACTTGTTAATCATTGTCCCAACAAGGACAGCATAAGAGCTGCTGGTCAAAATCCTTGTTTATGAGCACAAGCAAAATCATTGCATCACAAAGAAAAGCACAGCATTTCATTCTCAATTATGTTGCATATTGTTAATTTTTTTTTAGCTGCAATTAATTTCCAGTTTTATTTAATTATTAAACCACATCAATTAGAGAGTGGAGAGAGAACTTTGAAGGTTTATCTGTTCTTGGATGGAATGATCAGCCTTCTGCCAATCACATAATGTTTAAAAAAACTACCCCTAAACTCTGACTTCTTTAGATATCATGTGAGGGTTTGTGTCTTCTTTTGTATTCCAATTATGCTCTTTGTTTTAAGCATAGCATTACTTAAGCTTTGAATTAGAGCAATAACAATTTTAATTCAGTTTAATTCAGTTAGTTCACAGAGTTTATTTGCTCATTGCAGTTTAGTTTTCATTATTGAGAATGTTTACTTTTATTTTTGGTTTAGTCTTTAGTAGTTTGAGTTAATCTATATGTTTTTATTAAGTTAATATTAATAACGAGTTGTCAGGAGCAAAACTAATCACTTTCTGAAGGCAGGTCGTTCACACTTAACTAGATAACCCAGTCTAAATGAAGCATCAGTACCAAGTAATTCTTCATGTGTTTGCAAACTGAGGAACAAAGACATTTGTGACACATTTATTATAGTTTCATAATCAAACAATATTGCTAAAATTATCTCTCATTTTTTAAATTATCCTTTAATTTTTAATTCACTCAGCAATACTTCCTTTTTAGTTTTCTGCAATAGGTTTTAGTTGAATAATGAAAGTCATCTAAAATTATAAATCCTGTTTGTGTTTGTTAATGAAAAAAGATAGCAGAATGTTCATTCTACAGGTAAATAATATGTGATCTAGATACAATGAAATCAATATCAGTGGTTAATCTTCAGCTAAAATGGACCAATGCCCCTCCACTGCAAACACTGGATTACCAAACAACCTACTCTAGACAGATCAGTGTACGACAAGAACACGTGTTCAATTTTACTTCATTAAGAAATATAATTATTCTTGTATTTTAGAGCATTTTTAGTCAAATTCGGAATATGGTTGCAAGAACAAGTAAATAACTCCTTAAAATGTGATCGGATCTTCATCTAAATCTCATTTGAGCAAAAACGATTTAACTAAAATACAATCCAGTTCCAAAAAGCTGTGAAAACTGTAAATGAAAACAGAACTTAATAATTTTAAATCACTGAATGAACCCATAATGTATTAACTGTTACTGTACTTTTATTACAAGTGTTATACTGTAAAGGCAACAGGCTGTACTCTGCTTCACCTCCTGTGCAGAGTATTAACATTCAGGGTATAAAAAACATATCAAATGTTTAAACTGAGTCCTTGTACTGTTTCATGAACAATAACTATTTAAAAAAACGTTGGACTGGAAGTTGCTGTAAAACTAAGTGTTACTAAAAAGAAACAGCTGTAGAACATTTTGTTACTAGTTATTTTGTAACTAGTTGAGTAACAGCTCAGTAACATGGTTGGGTATAAAAAGCTCACAGTAAAGAGGCAGAGTTCCCCTAAAGTAAAGATGGGCAATTGATTAGTGATGGTAAGTTTGATTCTTTTGACTGAATATAGTTTGAATGAGTCACTCACCAAAGTGAATCGTGTTTTTTGAGTCATTTGAGTCACTGAGTCAGTTGCCCAGAGAGTGCAAAAAATGTACATTTTCACTCAAACTTAATTTGTTTCTCTTTTCATGTATATCCTACTACTAAGATGAGTGACTGCAAAAGAAAAACAACTGTTTTATATTTTATTTTTTTTATATATGTCCACTGAGCTGTGAGCCAGGGGGCGGTAAAGCGCCTTAACATTGGTTGCCAACCAAGAAGAAGAACCTGTGAGCCAGTAGGGAGGGGACGAGATTCGTTCCTGCTATGCTTTATAACAGGAAGGGAGGGGGGGTGTGAGTCCTGAGCAAGGAATGTAGAAAACATGGACGATGCGACAGCTCCCCAAAAATGAAGCCAAAACGTCTCTATTGCTCCCTAGTGTCTGGCTGCAGTATAGGTCATAAACCCTGCCTCCTCCATGTTAGTGGATGGGACTGGGGTCAGACTAAAATAAATTAATTCTCCTCAGATAATTTTTTTTCCCAAAGATTCTTTCTTTTGTTATCAATAGTTCTCAGGATGGTGCTTTATGTCCAAGGAGTCTCCTTTCCCATCCATCCATCCATCTTCATCCGCTTTATCCGAGGCCGGGTCGCGGGGGCAGCAGCCTAAGCAAAGAGGCCCAGACCTCCCTCTCCCCAGCC
>NW_005187912.1:36481-50253 GCF_000239375.1 Pundamilia nyererei
TAGGGCTGACAATACACCAAACTACAGGTTCAACCCTAAACTAATACAAACCAGAATAAACACAAAACGGTGGGTCAACGACCCAGGACCATGACACTATGTGCCATCTTTGTGTACGCTTTCCCACCCAGACTTCTAGACTTCTGATTGGCCAACATTTCTACACGGTTAGGAATATATCGCCATTTGTTGCTTTGGCATGTTCCTAGCAGTGTTTTCCTTCAATTTTGCGTTTACATGTGGACGGGATTATTTTTTAAAACGAAAACGGAAAATCTCAGTTTTCAAAAATACCTGTGTACGTGTGCACGTAGCCCCAGTCTCCAAGTGTTTTAAGTCGATAAATATGTACTTAAAAAAATAATGACAAATAGAAAATCTGTCCATGTGTACCAAAAACATACATCAAATGCTTAGGTAAACTACTGTGCAACAGTTGAACTACAAAGTAGAGAAGAATGCAAATATACAGTTACAGCAATTCCTTAACTTACAAATTTCAAACCACACATAAAATGCATATTTATCACGACATGCTGTTTCTGTGATAGATCCCAACTAGCTTATGTGCAGAGGTTAAATTATGAACACTATATATATTTGAATTAGCTATGTCTTTCATTTTAGGCTATCATGCTTGTGTTAGCTAGCATGTGCTAACTAACACAGCTTGTGTTAGCATTGTGCTATATTGTTGCACTAACAAGCTAGCAAGCGTGGCTTAAACAGCCAGATTTACAACAAAAAAAAACCCCAAACATGAATAATTATCACTGAAAAGAATTAACAAACTAATGATACCTGTTCACACAAAGTATTTTCATCGAGATGGTTGAAGACAGATTCACTCTTTGTCACGTCCTGCGGAGCAGACCGAGCGGAGTGAGTGAGGTGGACCCAGGTGCATACTGACCTTAACCTCCTAAGACCCGAACTTATCCACGGCATGCATTTTAAATTTCTCTTTGATATTTGGGCTCATTGGGACCCGATAAATGTAAAAATAAAGAATTACCAGATTTTTTTTTTCTAGTTTTTGTTTCTAAGAAAAATGAGAGCCACATATGAGGATATCTGTTTACATTTTCCATAAAACAGTAGCAGTATAATGTCCTTGTAAGTGGATATCAGGCCCTTGTAGAGCAAAATTCAGTATTTTGGTCTAAATAACCCAAAATGTGATGTCCACGTATGTGGACGCCAGGTCCTAGGAGGTTAATGAAAAACAAGCCTTTATTTTGGGGCTAACACTCACAGACAAGAAGCAAGGCAAAATGAGGGAACATCTTTCTTTCTTTATTTTGTCTTTGCCTGTCCCGTTCGGTACTTTAGCAATCACGCTTGTTGTCTGAAGGACAGGAAAGAGCCCAACGAATTTATTTTTTCAAGTGGAGAAAATATGCCAATGCCATGTTGTTCCACTTGATTAGTCTGTATTATCATTCTTTATTTATGTTATTTTTTTAAGTTATTACAAATTAGACAGACATACGGAAACGGAGAAAGGAAGCAAAGGGGTAGGGGAGACGGTAAAAGAAGACACTGCGAAAATCCGTTTGATCACCCGTCAAAAGAAGAAAAGAGAAAACAAACAGCACAACATGATAGAGACAACAACCTAGATACATGTAAGTAACAGTAAATACTAAATATTGAATGTTACTAAGTGGCACGGAGGACCGACAGTGCACAATATGCTTTAAGTTAGCAGCCAAGGAAGATAGGTTTGTGTATGTGAGCGCCTGTGTGTACACCTGTATGCGTGAGCGCGTTTAAGTTTAAAAGGTTTCTCCATCTGGGGGTGTGAGGGAAAATCTAAACTTAAACTAGGAAACTATAAATAAGACTTTCACTATGACTTGACAAAATTAAACTGGATGTGGGGTAGGTAACACAGACGATGCAACAATGAACAAAGAGAGACGGAGGACTTTGTTACGACTGTTGTCGTAATGTTGTCTCATATGTAAATCTGAGTGTACAGGTTAGTGATGGGTCGGTCGTGAATGAAATGGCTCTTAGAGCCGGGTCCTTATTAGGAGCCATGGGTTTTTTCCTCTTTCTCTTGCTCTCTCGCTCTCTCACTTTTTTTTTTTTGCTTCATGCTGCACGTTAGCCTTGTGTTTGGGCTGAGCAGAGACGGGAGACACAAACAGAGCCTTGTGTTTGTGCCCGAGGGGACAGGGGCGGTAGTTACATCGCAACAGCAGTAGCACACGAAAAGACCAGGAGGGAGAGAGAGAGAATGACAGAAACAACAAGAGACAACATCATTACATTAGAAAGTTATGTTAAAGAAAATGAGTGACACCAAGAAAAGAAGAAAAATCTGTAACCATTTCAATTTTATTGAAAATAGAAATGCTTTTCTGAATAGTTGCTGGGATGCTTAGAACTCAAAATTCACTGCTTTAAATAGTTTATTTTGATGCACATGCTGTTTTCTTTTGCAAAGAAAGCAATCTACATTGTTGACATACCATCACCTGATGTCCAGTAACATCATATCATCATTCCTTTCTCTGGCTTTTTCATAATGTAAAACAAAGTTTACACTTTAAATTGACTTACATTACATTTTCTTCTCTTCTATCTTGTACTTAATTTGTCACTAATTCCAACACAGATAAACATTCAGCCACATATGAATACACTTTAAGTTAACATTAAGTTTTTGCTATTTTAGTTCACATACATTTGTCATTAGTTCAATCCCACATGAACATCCATTTCAACGTGCTCGTTCTTATTCATTTTCTTAGGAACACTTTTCCTACATTTCTCTTCAAAACTCAGTTTTTGTCAATCACCAAATATTATAATATAACATAATAAATAGAGTCTTTTTTTTTAAATCAGAACATCTTGTATAAAGTGTGATTTTCTGATTTTGTTTAACTTGTATTTTTCTTCTCTGGCAGAATTTGTGATTTTCATGCACTACTTAATGTGTATCCATACTTAATAAAAAATACTTTATAAAAACGTTCATGTCAGAGCAGAACAACGTATACATGTTAAGACATCCTCAACAACCGCATTACGGATGATAGCTTTTAGTTGGCTTTGATGGTTGCATTGATCCAGTCCACAAACTTAGAAACTTGAGTGTAAACACTGGCCGTCCTGCCCAACGTACATCACTCAGTCCATGTTGCGACACCCTGAAGGACAAATCTGTTCTGCTCATAACAAACCGGAGGACCACCTCTGTCACCCTACAGGTAGGAAACAAAAACTAGATATTAGATAGTGGATACTTTACTATTTTACTCACACAGCTGTTTTTGACTGATGCTAAAACCAAGCTAAGAAAGTGTCAGAGTCTGTGTGTGGAGAGAGGAGAGCGGACCCAAATGCAGACAAAATGAAGCGTGGAACATAACTAGATTTTAACGAAAAGGGAGCTGTTCATTGTGGCTGTTAGAAAGGTGCAAAACAAACCTAAAGTGGAAAAACTAAACATAAAAATGAAAACCTGGTATGGAAGGGTGGATACCTGGAAACAGGGCGTGAACACAACAGACAACCTAACAATGGATGCATGACAACAGATCACATAAATACTAGGGGTGCAACGATACACAAAATTCACGGTTCGGTTCGATACTTTGGTGTCACGGTTCGATATTTTTTCAATACAAAATAAAATGTTCATGCCTTTTTAATTTGTCATTTATTAAAATTATAAATATATATATATTTTAACTCAAAAGTACAGTTTTTAAATTTAACCCTAACCCTTGTGCGTGTTTTTTATTTTGACAGCGAATGCACACCTGCGGACCACTTATGTGCACCCCTGGTTATTTAGCTCGTCATATTGCAGCCACAGAAATTCTTTTGTCCATGAAACCATAAAGCTGCACTTTATTTTTGCCTTATAGTCTGATTTGTCATAACTTTTCCGTTTTGCGGTAAGCTTTTCTTTGGCTGTCACTTCTTCACCCTGACCTGTCTTATTTGGCTCAGCAGAACTGAAATATATATCCTGCTGCTTTTACAGACGCACTCACATAAGTTCAGCGATTCTCTGCGCGATCAACCTCTCACATGTTTAAGCTTGCTGCGGGAGATTTCACTTGTCATGTTTGCATAGTAAGCTAACGATTGATAAGACGATGTCAGAGGAATTGGTGCACAAATTATCATCACTCACCAATCAGTACTGTTGCTCTCTATACACAGTTTACGCGATTGCAAAGTGAAAGCAAAAAAACAAGCGCAAATTCAAACGCGATTTCAATATGTCACATATTGACAGTGGCTCACCGATGCCAATGACATAATTACCCAGCTACATTTCCGAAAGAATGCAAAAGCATTGACATATATTTTTCCTTCCTACAATATTTTTCCTTCCTACAATAGCCGGACGGGCAGGGCAGAGATAGATTTTGGTAGCCCGACTGGAAAAATCGCTAGCCCCGGGACGTCGGGCTAGCGATTTTGCGAGCCCTGTATCTGATTGAGAAATCACTCATCTTTGGAAAAGAGAGTTTATTACAGAGAAATGGCTCTTTCCAAAATAAAAGCTATACTATCCGCTTCTTCTGGGCTATATTCTCAGCAGCATATTAAACATATCAGGTCCCCATAAGGAGACTCATGTGCTAACGGCTGTCTAAATGACTCGGGTAAAGTTTGTAGCATGCATGCTTGTTGTTTTTGTCTTTGCACTAGGATGATGTCGGCGTAAATGTGCAGTCATATTCGTTGTGTTCCCACTAGTGCTTTCAGGTTAACCTCGTTAAAATGACCTTAACGCCACAACACGGTAAATCTCCGTTAACGAGCTACCCCCGATCGCCCCGTGCATGGGGCTAGACGGCCAACACGTTAACGAGCTAACTGCGCTAACACACTAATTCCCACCATGTGCATTGCGTGGCCACAACACGGCAAATCTCCGTTAACGAGCTACCGCCGATCGCCCCGTGCATGGGGCTAGACGGCCAACACGTTAACGAGCTAACTGCGCTAACACACTAATTCCCACCATGTGCATTGCGTGGCCACAACACGGCAAATCTCCGTTAACGAGCTACCGCCGATCGCCCCGTGCATGGGGCTAGACGGCCAACACGTTAACGAGCTAACTGCGCTAACACACTAGCTCCCACCCATGTAATTGAGCATTGCGTGGCACATCCAACATACTGTTTTACTTTAGTCCATGACGCGCTTACCTTCAGGGTCATACGTCACATGAAAACCAAAATAATTCCAAACGCCAGATCTGAATGAGGGTGGGGGAGGTTCAATTTGCCATGTTGCAAGGAGTAGTCGAACGCAGATTCACTGAGCGCTCCACACAGACAGCATCGTCAGAAGGAAAGTTGATAAAATAAATTACAAATGTTGTATTGTTCGATACATATGCGTACCGAACCGAAAGCACTGTATCGAACGGTTCAATATCGATACGAATATCGTTGTACCCCTAATAAATACACACAAGGGTGACAAGGCAAATGGAAACACACGGGGAACACAGCTGAAACAGATGAACATGACGCCACAGGGGAAGAAAAATTAAACAAATTAGACTGTCAAAATAGAAAATACAGAGGTGCAGACTTAAGACACACGACCTTGACATGACATCAGGGAACAGGAGATGGGACACGGGTATAAGAAACAAATACAGAACATGACAGCGAAGGGGAGACAAGGAATGAGATACAAGGGGAAACGTAAACGAGGAGGAGACAAGACTGGGCACACGGGAAAGAGAGGGAACGAGAGCAACGCAAAGGGAGACAAAGGCATCACAGAGACGCACAAAGGGCGACGGGGACTTAAACACAGGGGACATGACAGACTCCCACACTAAAGACATGAAATTACAATCATCATAATGAGGAATAGTGGTGGGTCGGTCGCGAACGAAATGGCTCTTAGAGCCGGTTCTTTGACGTGAACGATGCGAGCTATATTTCTTTTGAGATTATTTACAAGGATAGAAACGGTTAAACTTTGGAGAAGAAAGAGAGGGATTGTTTGGCCATTGGTTCAGAAAAACACAAGAGTAGTAAAGAGAAAAGAAATGTATGCATATGGGTTGTTGACAACGGCCATAATTAAATGAATTATGAATCCTACCAGAGCAACTAGGTACGTTGCAGTGCTCCCAGCGGGCATTAGGATCCGTAGTGTAACACCACGGTCCATTGCTGTCCCCATCAGGGTTTCTGCAGAAGTTGGAGTAAAGCTCTGCTTGTGGGTGGCTCTGCGGCGTGAAACTGCAGCAGAAACATTAAGAACAAATCTCACAAAGGCATAAAAGGATATGAAATGATGATGTAAAATCAAATGCAAACACATACTTTGGCCTGTGTGGGTAGCTTGAGTCCCATCTTTGACAGATCTTTCCTGAGTTTGTTCTGGACTTTGTTCCTCTATAATCTCTTCCTATTCCATTTACACACTCAAGAAGATTGTCTAGAAAAGAAAAGAAAAGAAAAGAAATAGATTGACTGATGTTTATCACAAATTTCTTATCTGATCTGAGTTCTGTGATGTTTTATGAAACTAAATTAAATTACAGCAGTGTTTAACTTTCAGGTGAAGCTGTTTTCAGTGGTGGAGATTCTTCCTCTGTAATTCTCACCACTGCAGACCATACAGTGGTCTCTGGCCTGCTGTAGAGGAGGGGTAGCACAGTGAGCTCGCAGGAGCGGCACGGGGGTGTGTTTGAAACAGGTATGCTGGGTCAGGTTAAATGACACTGCTATCTTTTGGGGGTTTTCCAGTGACAGTGAAGCAGAAGGACGTGTGTGTGGCAGCAGCCTTGGAGAGACTGTTCCAGCGTGCAGAGCACCGAAACAACAGCATCTGCTGCCCACAGATAATAAAAGATAACAGAGTAAACTGCCAACTGTGTGTGTGCGTGGGGTCCTTACCACAGTGGTGCTGAAATCTTGGTGCTATGTCAGACCCCCAGTCACTCTGCCCGCTCCAGATTGTGGGCCAGGTGATGTCTGCACAGCAGGCGGCTGCGCAGGAGGAGCAGCTGGGGGTATTGCGGGACCACTTGGAGTGGGACACCGCTGTACTAGAGCGGCTGATGGGGGCTGCAGCTGTGCCAGCGTGTCATCCCCCCCGCCCCCATGCTGTCAGTGGCACTTCACCGGATGGTACCGTTGGTTAGGGCTGCACGATTAATCATTAGAAAATCGCGATCTCGATTCATACTTATGTGCGATCTCATTTCCAAATGACAACGATTTAAAAGATTTTTTTTAAAAAGACGACGACGACGATTGTACCGCATTTTGGTCCGGGACGTAATCTGCATGAAAACAAGCGCTCACTCTTCCTGCTCAACAAATGACAAGGGCGGAGCCTTATACCACGTGATACAGAAGCTGTGCCGTGTGATGCTAAAATTAGCAGGGAAAAAAACAACGGAGAGCACGTCAGGGATGATGAGAAAGTGACAGTAGAAAATCCGTCCCGGTCAACCACCCAAACATCAATAACGGGAACCTTATACAGCGCTTCCCTATACACGTTGAACTCCCGCAGGCACAAAGAAATTACGGAGGCTATCAGTTATAACCTGACTAAAGATATGGCTCCCATCAACACTGTGCAAAACGAGGGATTTAGGAAAATGATCAACACCCTAGACAAACGCTACACAGTGCCGTCCCGCAACTATTTTTTCTATTGTTGCACTACCTGCTCTATACACGCAGTGTCGAGCAACGGTGGAGACGGAATTTCAAGCAGTACAACATTTTGCAGCAACAACAAAACGTGAGACATTTGTTGTTTTTATGTTTATTTATTGTTTTTATGTTCAGTCTCAACTGTTACGAAGTTGATGTGCAGTTAATAAGTGCAATAAATATTTATACTGGAAAAGAAAATCGTGAGAGAATCGTGATCTCAATTCTACCGTTGGTATTTATAGAGACTTTTCACGCCACAATGCTGGGGTGCTGCTGTCCGGAGGAAGAGTGGGCACCACGGCTGTTGCCTCTGTTGTCGGGTGAAGCCCAGACAGCTGCCCTGAGCCTGCCTCCGGCGTCCCATGGAGTGTATTAAGATGTCTGTCAGGCGGAATTGGATCACCTTGGTCTTTCCCCGGAGGATTACCCGCAGCAGTTCCATGCTGGTCAGTTGCCGGGAGGGGAGCGGCTGATAGCATGGGCAAGGCAGCTCGAAGACGAGGCGAGGTGGCTGTGTCCAAGGCGCATGTAGGAAGACGCCCGTATGCTGGACTTGGTGGTCATGGAGCAATTTGTGAAGGGGTTGCCCGACGCCACCACACATTGGGATCGCTACCACAGCCCCATCGATCAGAACGTGGCAGTCAAACTGGTGGAGGACCATCTGGCCACTGGCCAGGAGTACACGCATCTGAGCAGCCAGCCTACAGGATGCCGGCGACATTGAAGAAGGGACCTCAGCATGGACAGGACGGAGTGAGCACCGGTGTGGAGCCCCAAGAACCTGTTTGCACCCCTGCTTCCTGCCAGAGACCCAGAAATGTTCGTCGCCGCCTCTGAGCCATGGGCGGCTGAACAGACCCTGGGGCCAGAGTGCTGAAAGTGCGGGTGGCTGGGGCACCTACGGCGGGAGTGTCCGTTGATGGAGGTGGGCCAGGTGTTCCGCTTCGCTGGGGCTCCGGCCTTGGGGGCTGCACCCAGACCCTCGTCCACTGAAGCTTGGTTTGCCCCGGCTCATTGTTGGAGGCGGAGTGGGTGGAGGTAAAATGTGTGCATGGGGATGTTCACAGGTATTCCATAGTACCGCTGCTGCTAAAATTCCGGGGCAAAATGCATAGGAGAAAGGCTGCGGTTAGCCCGCGCCTGTCGCGTCCCCTGATTTTGGGTACAAATTGGCTGGGGTTTCATAGCTTGTTGGAGCAGTACATGGGGATGCGATTATGACTGGTAGATGCGTGTAATGTCTGCATGGTGCTCAGTGGTGACGCGGGGTCGTCCGATGCTGACTTTTGTGGGGAAGAAGAAGTGGGTCCTTCTACGGAGGTCCTTCTGTCTTCTGTGTCACGCCCTATGGAAGATTTTCCACTGGAGCAGTCTTGTGATGACACCCTACACTCAGCCTATGACCAAGTGATAGATATTGATGGTCACCTGGTGTGCCCTGAAGCCATGCAGACTTACCCGCACTTCCAATTGCGGAACAGTAGGCTGTATTGAGTGAGTTGTGACACTCACACTAACAAAATACACACCCAGTTGTTGGTGCCACGGAGCCGGCTGAAAATGATTTCCCGGGCGGCTTATTGCAACCCCATGGCAGGGCACATGGGATGCAAGAAAACTCAGGAACAAGTAATGGCCCGATTTTATTGGCTGGGCAGACGTGCGCCGATGGTGCATGTCATGCCCGGATTGCCAGATGGTGAGCCAGCCAGCCGTTCCAAAAGCGCTTTTGCATCCATTACCCTTAATGGAGGTCCCATTCGAACGCATTGGTGTGGACCTCATTGGGCCATTCCACCAGCGTGCACGCGGCTATCACTTTGTATTAGCTCTGGTGGACTATGAAACGTGATACCCGGAAGCAGTGCCGCTGCACACCATTTCTGTAAAGAGCCTGGCTCAGGCACTGTTTCAGGTCATCTCCCGAGTTGGTATTCCGAAAGAAATACTGACTGACCAGGGCACGTCGTTCTTGTCTCGCATACTCAAAGAGCTGTATGAATTACAGGGCATTAAATCCGTTTGGACCAGCATCTACCACCCTCAGACTGACGTGGAGCGGCTGAATAAGACTTTGAAGTCCATGATTCGTAAGTTCATTCATGAGGTTGAACACAATTGGGATCGCTAGTTAGACCCTCTGTTGTTTGCAGTGCGGGGAGTTCCCCAGGCCTCCACGGGATTTTTTACCTTTGAATTACTGTACGGCAGGAAACCGCAGGCAGGAGAAAAGTCCGAGCCCCGCAAAAAATGAAATTCAGTACGTGCTGGACTGCTAAAACCGCTTCTCCGGTGAGCCTGGTTAAGGAAAGAGATGAGTTGAGGCCGGAGGTACCAAATTCCACTACTGCTGCCTCCCTTCATTGTGATAACTATCTCACACAGGCCCAGAGAGCAGTTGATGCTGCATTGCAACAGCCTGGTGCAGCCTGGCATATGGTGTGTTCATGGCCCTACAGGCTACCCGAACATAAAAATTGTTCAGAGGTAATTGGCTTAGATGCTAAAGCTGGGAGTAATAGAAGAATTATGATATAGCCCCATCGTTCTTGTGGTGACAAAAGATGGGTCTATATGGTTCTGTGTTGACTATCGCAAGGTGAATGAGGTGTCACAGTTTGATGCTTACCCCATGCCCCGGGTCGACGAGGCAATGCCTGTTTCTTCACGACGCTGGATTTGACTGAGGGCTACTGGCAAATTCCCTTTTCTGGAGAGTCCAGGGAAAAGACAGCTTTCTCTACTCCATACGGGTTGTACCAGTACCTTCCAGCTCCTCATGGACTGGGTGCTGAGACCACACACTGCGAATGCTGCCGCCCACTTGGATGATGTTATCATCTTCAGGGACACCTGGACGAAGCATGTGCAGCGGGTGGCCGCGGTCCTGGAGTTCCTGAGACATGCGGGGCTCACAGCCAACCCGAAGAAGAGTGCGGTTGGACAGAGGGAGGTAGAAGTATGTGGGGTACCACTTCGGGGGCGGGCAGGTTCGTCCTCAGGTGGAGAAGACAGCAGCGATCGCATCCTGCCTGCGCCCCTAGACCAAAATGGAGGTGAGACGGTTCCTGGGGCTGGCCGGCTATTATGGCCAATTTGTGCCAGGGTTTGCGGACCTGACCAGCCCCTTGATCGAAAGAGTGCCTCAGATCTGGTCCAGTGGACAGGGCAGTGCCAGGCAGCGTTTGTGTGGGTGAAACAGGCTCTCTGTGGGGAGCTGCTGCTATACACACTTAATTTCTCTCTCCCTTTTCTCCTGCAGACAGATGCCTCAAACAGAGGGCTGGGGGCCGTTTTGTCCCAGCAGGTCGGGGGAGTCGACCGACCGGTTGGTACATGGACCGAGAAACCTGGTACAGCACTGTGGGAAGGGAGTGCCTAGCGATCGGGTGGGCGGTTGACTCCCTTCATTACCAGCTCCCGGGATGCCCATTCACCCTCTGCTCAGACCATGCCCTGCTGCAGTGGCTCCACTGCATGAAGGATGCCAACGCCCAGATTACCCAGTGGTATCTGGCCTTGCAGCCTTTTAAGTTCAGTTTTTCAGAACATTGTGTAGTGCCTATATTTCACATATTAGCTACATTAAATACCAAACCAAATGGCAATTGTTGAAAGAGAAATGGCTGCTAGAGGACAATTAGACATGTATGTCAGCTGAACAAAACAAAACAAACACAATAACATGTATGAATCTTACCAAAGCAGCTGGGTACGTTGCAGTGCTCCCAGCGGGTGTTAGGATCAGTAGTGTAACACCACGGTCCATTTCTGTCCCCATCAGGGTTTCTGCAGAAGTTGGACTCTAGATCTGCTTGTGGGTGGCTCTGCGGCATGAAACTGCAGCAGAAACATTATGAAACGTTTTAACAAAGGCATAAAAGGATATGAAGTGATGATGTAAAATCAAAGGCAAACACATACTTTGGCCTGTGTGGGTAGCTTGAGTCCCATCTTTGACAGATCTTTCCTGAGTTTGTTCTGGACTTTGTTCCTCTGTAATCACTTCCTATTCCATTTACACACTCCAGAAGATATGCTAGAAAAGAAAAGAAAAGAAAATCACTAGAAATAGATTTATTGATGTTTATCACAAATTTCATAAAATAAATTATTTATCCGGTGCGAGTTCTGTGATGTTTTATGAAACTAAATTAAATTACAGCAGTGTTTAACTTTCAGGTGAAGCTGTTTTCAGTGGTGGAGATTTTTCCTCTGTAATTCTCATTATTTCAGACCAGCCATTCCTCTGTGAAGGAAAACACTGATTTATCTCAAATATCATGGCCATGCATTATAACTTACCAAAGCAGCTGGGTACGTTGCAGTACTCCCAGCGGGTGTTAGGATCAGTAGTGTAACACCACGGTCCATTGCTGTCCCCATCAGGGTTTCTGCAGAAGTTGGAGTAAAGCTCTGCTTGTGGGTGGCTCTGCGGCTTGAAACTGCAGCAGAAACATTTCGAAAAACTTTCACTAAGACATAAAAGGATATGAAATGATGATGCAAAATCAAATGCAAACACATACTTTGGCCTGTGTGGGTAGCTTGAGTCCCATCTTTGACAGATCTTTCCTGAGTTTGTTCTGGACTTTGTTCCCCTGTAATCTCTTCCTATTCCATTTAAACACTCCAGAAGATATGCTAAAAGAAAAGGAAAGAAAAGACTAGAAATAGATTTATTGATGTTTATCACACATTTCCTATAGTAAATAATTTATCTGATCCGAGTTCTGTGATGTTTTACAAAACTAAATTAAGCTGTTTATAGACACAGTACCTCACTCATCATGACACATATGCTAAACATTAACTACAATGTCAACAAAAAACATTGGAAACAAAAAACATGTAAACTAGAAAAGACTGGCCACTGTAGCCGACAGAAAGGACAGCATGAAAACATAGGCTTTAGTGTTTGTATTATTCATAGAGAAAAATGAGGATCGTTACCATTTCTTTCATATAAAGCTATGGTGCTTCTGCGAAAGACACTGTCTGTTTTGGAGTTTACCGCTGCTGTCCAACACTCTTGGTCCTTTTCATTATAGATAAAAGACCTGTGTGTAAAAAAAAAAAGAAAAGAAAAATTAAAAAATTGTTGATTCCTTTCTTGAAAGGTGCTATACAAATCTAAGTTATCTACACATTAGGTTTTGAGGTGGCCAATGGAACAACGCATACATGGACAAGGGTTGATAATTTGGTATTAATAGAAAGCTACTATGCCAGCTAACCCACTAAAAGAGATAAAATCAAATCACTTTTATTGTTATAACACATGTGTGCAAGTTTAACAAACAACAGTAGTGTGCAAAATACAAGAGACAGGATGCAAGCCAAATATAACAGGAATGTGATATATATATATATATATATATATATATATGTGTGTGTGTGTGTGTGTGTGTGTGTGTATTAGGGGTGCAACAATACTCGTATCGATATTGAACCGTTCGATACGGTGCTTACAGTACAGTACAGTGCTCGGTACGCATATGTATCGAAAAATACAACATTTTTTATTTATTTTATCAACTTTTTTTCTGACGATGCTGTCTGTGTTGAGCGCTCAGTGGATCTGCGTTCGACTACTCCGCCTAGGCTGCACTGTCGAGTGCAGATCCACTGAGCGCAGCGCAAGCTAGCAAGACAGAAGCAAAGCTCGTTGCAACATGGCAACTCCCTCAACGCTACCTGAAATTGAACCTCCCCCACCCTCATTCAGATCTGGCGTTTGGAACTATCTTGGTTTTCATGTGAAGCATGACCCTGATGGACAAAAGTAAAACAGTATGTTGGATGTGCCACGCAATGCTCAATTACATTGGTGGGAACTAGTGCGTTAGCGCAGTTAGCTTGTTAACGTGTTGACGCCGTCCAGCCCCAAGCACGGGGCGATCCGCGGTAACTCGTTAACAGAGATTTGCTGCGTTATGGCGTTAATGTAATTTTAACGAGATTAACACTGACAGCACTAGTGGGATCACAACGAATGGACAACAAACACAACAACTGCACATTTATGCTGACATCATCCTAGTGCAAAGACAAGTAGAAGCAGACAAAAACAACAAGCACGCATGCTAC
>NW_005187912.1:51556-57935 GCF_000239375.1 Pundamilia nyererei
TATATATATATACGTACTGTATATATATATATGTATGAATATTGTGCAAAAGAAATGGCATGTATGTACAATATGGAGTGCATATATGTACAATATGGAGTGCGTAAATGTCAACATTTTTTTCGCGTGAACAGCCCATGTGAGATCCTCCACCAGATATACACCTAAGAAACAGAAGCCGCTCACTCTCTCCACAGCTGCACCGTTGATGGTGATGGGGGTGTGTGCTTCTCTACACCTCAGGAAGTCCACTACCAACTCCTTTGTCTTGGCACCAGTGTGTCAGGGCGCTGATCTCCTTCCTCTAAGCCGTCTCATCACCTCTGGTGATAAGACCCACCACTGTTGTGTCATCCACAAATTTCACAATGATGTTGGAGTTGCTGTATGGTGAGGGTGGCTGTAGCTCAGGTGGTAGAGCAGATCAGCCACAGCCAGTTCGATCCCAGGCCGTCTCCTGGCTGCATGCCAAATATCCTTGGGCAAGATACTAACCCCATGTTTGCCTACTGGTGGTGGCCAGAGGGCCTGGTGGCGCCAGTGTCCGGCAGCCTCGCCTCTGTCAGTGCGCCCCAGGGCAGCTGTGGCTACAATGTAGCTTGCCATCGCCAGTGTGTGAATGTGTGTGTGAATGGGTGAATGACTGAATGTAGTGTGAAGCGCTTTGGGGTCCTTAGGGACTAGAAAAGCGCTATACAAATGCAGGCCATTTACCATTTGCTAGTGGCCGTGCAGTTGTAGGTGTAGTGTGAGTACAGGCGAGGGCTTAGTACACACCGCGACTGGCCGAATGGGGTGCGTAGGAGGGCTTTGTACGCATCCAGGAAGGAGGTGTAACAGTGGTCAAGCAGCCGCTCTCCTCGTGTTATGAAGTAAATGTGTTGGTGGAGTTTTGGTAAAACTTTCTTCAGGTTTTCTTTGTTAAAGTCCCCGGTTGTGATAAATGCCATCTCTGGGTGCATGGTTTTCTGGCTGCTAATCGCACTGTACAGTCCCATCATTGGCCAGTCAGCCTCGGTTTGTGGGGGAATGTAAACAGCCGTAATAATGACTGCTGTAAATTCCCTCGGTAGCCAGAATGGCTGGCACTTAATGATCAAGTACTCATCAGGATTATACAGCTCATGTGGGAACTATAGATGAGGAGAAAGCCAACATTAACAGTTACCAAGAAGCACCTAGTTGTTCAGTTTAACCCTTTAAGACCTCCAATAGAACCAGGTCCGCCAGAGCTTACTTTATATTTTTACATGCTGTAGTGCCATTTTTGGGAGCATTTCAAGTTGCTATACATCAATACAACTGTTATATCCCATATTTTAATAATATGTATGCATTAAGTCCATAGTAACTACATTAATTGCAAAAAAGTGCAATAAACCAAAAAAATTGAAAATCGTTTTTGTTTTTTTTACATAAATTTCTACTTGAAGAAATTTAAGAGGTTTATCGCTTAAAACTTTAAATACAAAAAAGTTGCAAAAAATAGTTTACAACAACAGGAAATTTATTTTGAGTGTCTTCATAGTTTTATTTTTGAGATACACCAATTTTTATATACTGCAGGAAAAACGAAAAACAATCCTATGATGCAAATTTGCAAAGAAAACAGCATGTGCATCAAAATAAACTATTTCCAGCAGTGCAATTCGAGTTCTAAGCATCCCAGAAACTATTCAGAAAAGCATAAAACATAACTCCAGTATAGGCTTTTAAGGCCTACAAATAAAAACTACATTTTCCGCGAAAATGACATCACTTCCGGTTTCGAGCAGGAAATTACGGACATGCGATCGTTCGCGCTGACGTCTGTTTCGATGTGAGAAGTGTTACGAACAGCTGATCGGATCAGCAAAGCGTGTTTCTGGAATATTATGTTTTTGTTCCTGCAAGCGCTTTTTAAGCAATTTTTGCAAAGCTATATGTGGAAGGAAACCGTGACCTACGACAAGCTGATGGCACAAGATGTAAGTACAACTCGTCCGGTTTCATATGCAAAAAAAATTATTGCGCTAGCTTACGCGGTTCCGGTTCTACAGGGATTTAAAAATAGTTACGCAAAACGGAGCATGCCTGTTCCGACTGGTTTTAAAGGGTTAATAACATCAAGAGAAGCTATTATCAAAGCTCGAGATCAAGAGTCTAAAGTACAATGGGAACAGCAGTGAGCAGTATGGAAATATTTAGCTAACCCTCGTAGAAGAGAGCAGTGAATCCTAACTAAATGTTGCCCAGCCACCTGCAATGGCAGATGCATCTACTGAATTGAGAAAATATGTAACTAAGGTAGCCACCCAAGCAAACGCACGAGTCTCCTGGCTAACAGTCCCATCAGAGGAGATGCTTGCAGATGTAAACAACTGAACAATACTGAAAGAACATCTGTGAGAAAGAGGTGTCACACCACACCAATACCAAGTGGCTGGTGGACTTAGAATAAGACCAGACCACAGCAACTTTCTATGGAAGGTTGCTGTGGCATAGCAACTATACTGAGTAGAAACATGCGTCAATACACAAGAATAGCTCAGAAAGGCATTGGAAATACAACAGACAGCAAAAGCATCAGCTCCTTGTTTATAGAGCTGCAACACAGGACTTTACAACTACGCAGACCACGCTGAGCACCGCCTTGACAACCTACAATTCAATTCTTCACACATCCATATTAGAGTGCCTGGACTATACAAGGTATAATGGTAGGAATAAGATCCCACTTATTGATACATAAGCCTTACTGGTCATCAGATTCCCAGTGTGAACAATAAAGAAAGAAAGGAAAGAGTGTATGGGTTAGTTAGTGTCAGAGCCACAATTTGAATCATGGAGCATCGACAAAAACAGCTGAAGATAGATGATGATAAGGAACAATTGTGATAGATGTGGCAATCCCAGTGCAGAGCAACATCAGGAAGAACAAGCACAAAGAAACAGAAAACTACCAGGAGCTAAAGGAACAACTGGAGCAGATGTGGAGGGTAAAATGCGGCCCTATGGATAATGGCAGGACTAGGAGCTATAAATGGAAACATTTTTATTTGTATATACATACCGTTTTTATATACATGCAACATTTTGATTCACAGAACGTAATGTGAGATGTGAACTTACTTGCATGTGAAAGATGTTTCAGTGTTACATTTGGTGGCACAGTCAGCCACAGTATTAACTGAATACGTTCGTTTGTTCAGTGAGAGAATCCATGCACCTTCAGTTTTGGAGTAGCCCTCCACGTCATTGCCACCAACTGCAATCAGTCACATCCAAAAAAAAAACAATTACTTCATGTATTTCCTGGTCAGAAGTGACTGCCATAGGAAATGAATGGGAACCCAAAAGCTAAATTTTCTAATCTTTTATTTAGCAGACCAAGTATTGGATATGAGGAGTAAAGTGAAATACTTAGGTCATATCTTAAAAAATGATCTCTGTGATGATGATGATGCGAATCCCCAGCATTGTAAGTTGCACATGCAAGCTAATATAAGGCCAACTAAATTTTACATGTTAAAAGAGCCATTTTCAAGCCTATTGTGCCTATGGCTCATTTGTGGTGTAATTATATCAAAGTCATAATGAAAAAAAAAACTGCTGGTGGCTTTTCAGGATGCATTTAAAATTTTCCTTAAACTTCCAAGATGGACATCTGCAAGTCAAGTGTTTGTCGTGAGTAACGTCCCAGCTTTTCGTGCCTTACTGAGGAACTATATGTACAAATTTATGTGCTGTTTGAATGAGTCAAGCAAGAGCTGTGACAGTTATAACACATGGCGACACAACTGTACTTCAAGTTTTTATGAACATTGCAATAATTGTCCTTATATTTGTGAGTTTTGTCTTTGTTTTTTTATAATATGGAGGAATTTTGTCTGAAATATATATATTTATATAAAAATTCCCCCTTCGCCCCTGTGGACGGTCTATCCTTCAAGCTCAGGTCCTCCATCAGAGCCTGGGAGCTTGAGAGTCCTGCGCAGTATCTTAGCTGTTTCTAGGACTGGAAAAAAAGCACCGAAATAAAGCACCGAAACGTGCGCTGCTTGTCGGTCTGGTTGCTACCGTTTATGTCAGAACACCGGTACCCATCCGTAGCCATGATTAGTGCCTCTGTGCTGTCTTTCTTTGTCCAGCCACTGGTAGGATTTCTGGATGTCAGCCACCTCCTCTATCTGCTGGTGGTACATACAGTGCAAGAGCCTGTCCTTCCATTATGGTCCCTTCTCTTCCTCTTCTTTCTTGGGTTTCGGTGCTCAAGGTATTCAGTGAACACGCGGATCTTGTTCTTACCATTGAGCTGACTTCTCTGCAGGTACTTGGTGGTTGCAGTTTTCCTAGCGGCATCTTCATGGTTCCCATTTGCCTGCGGGATCCCCAGGTACTTGTAACTGTCCTCTAAATCTGCAAAGTTGCCTTCTGGTAGTTTGATCCCCTCAGTTCTGACTACCTTCCCTCTCTTCGTTATCATCTGACTACACTTCTCCATTCCGACTGACATTCCGATGTCATTGCTGTATATCCTGGTGGTGTGGATCAGTGAATCGATGTCTCTTTCGCTCTTGACATACAGCTTGATGTCATCCATGTACAGGAGATGGCTGACAACTGCTCCATTCTGTAGTCGGTATCCGTAGCCAGTCTTGTTAATGATCTCACTGAGGGGGTTCAGGCCTATGCTATGGGCTTGTAGTTGGCCTCTAGTGTTGTCCTCTACATTCCCATTGAGTTCCTGATGAAGGCTCCTAGGGCCCTGTTGATCTTGTATAGGTCTAGGCAATCCAGGAGGGAATTCCAGGACATATTTTAAGAAATCTGCTACTGCTAAATTTGGGGGATTAACAGTATCACAGGGAAACATAAGGGTGGAAGGGATCACAACCAGCACCTCAAAAGCTCAAAGATTCTTATTTTTTAGATCAAGATAAAACACTTTTAGACTCCCACATCAAGAGTGCTGTTGGATTTCTCATCTGTTGTTATTAGATACATTTCATTACAAGTCTAGCAGTTCTCATAAGAGCAAAACACAAATGCTTTTCCTTTGCCACCTTGCACAGAAGTTAAGACAGCAGGTAAATAAAATATTTTACTGAACAGTTATCCAATATGAAGGCATATCAATGTATATTCAAGGAAGTAATTAGAATTTCGACTTGTTTTAACCCAACAGGCCGGTGTGTAAAAGTAGTTATTAAAAGCAGAGGAGATATTGTAGCGCTGTCCTTTTTGTTATGTACCCAAATGTTACATTTTTAAAGACAGTATATATTCTTTGTCAATAAGCAGGTTTTGTCCAGTCAGTCAAGGTTGCTGATTAGAGGGTTTATCGGGAAATCGTGTAGCCAAACAATCCATTTTACGTCATCTGACTAAAAGGAACCAGTATACGGGCTCCAACATGGTTACCAAATCATCCAACACACTGTTTTAGGTCTTTATAAACTACACTACACAGAATTATCCTAAATTACTTTAACGTAAGCTTACATTTATCAAATTCCATTAATTATTCCAATCTAGACTAAAGGTATAGCTTTGAATGTGCTGATGTGGTCTGTCATGACCCATTTAGACCTGAGACTGTGAGAAAAAATGTGTCTCTGTGCTTCTTATTTTGTTGAGTTATTTCTAGCATATGTAATGAAAAAAAAAAGAAAAGTGTTAGTGTTATTGTTGTATTCTGCATTATAAGAATTTAGCACTTGAAACACATCCATTATTACCATTTAAACTAAATGCTAAAAAAAAGAAGCCCCCCCCCCCCCCCCACACACACACACACACACACACACACACACACCTTGTTTGCTTTTTTAAATGTAAGAAAACAGAGCTGAACAAATAAGAAGAAAAATCATCTTTACATGCCCTATAGTAGTTGTACTACTTACCAGTGGAGATCAAGGCTCCCAGGATGAAAGCTGCTGTGTGCAGGCCCATGGTGAGACCCTAAAACTAGCAGTTCATCATCGACTTACTCAAAGAGACACCTTGTGGTATATTATTGGGCTTCTTTTAGCATGTTGGGGGGACAAATAGGGCAATTCACTTACTTGTTAATCATTGTCCCAACAAGGACAGCAAAAGCACTGCCAATCAAAATCCTTGTTTATGAGCGCCAGCAAAATCATTGCATCACAAAAAAAAAGCACAGCGTTTCATTCTCAATTATGTGTGACATATTGTTAAATATTTTCAGCTGTACCTGTCATGGTCCTGGGTCGGTGACCCAGCGCTTTTTGTTCGTTATCATTTTCTTGATGATGATTGTTGAAGTTTTATGTGTCTGCCTCTGAGTCCGCGTCTGTATCTGTCTGTCTATGGTGTCACCCCATCTGTTTGTGAATCTGTCTGTTTAGTTCAATGTCTTGTCTGGTTCCAT
>NW_005187912.1:66916-77123 GCF_000239375.1 Pundamilia nyererei
TTGTAAAGCGCTTTGAGGTTCTCGAAAAGCGCTATATAATAATAATTATTATTATTATTTGTAATACATTTATTTTAGTTTAATGAGTAAACAATATTGCCAAAGTTATTTTTTATTTTTTGAAATTATACTTCAATTTTTAATTTACTCAACAATACTACCCTTTTGTTCCCCTATTTGAGTTTTACTCTTTGGCTTACTGTAATAACTTTTAGTTGAATAATTAAAGTCATCTATAATTATCGTACTGCTCTTCTTGTGTGTGTGCGTCGGTACACAATTCAGCAGCCAGCCAAACTCCATTCAAAAGAATACGGGAGTCAGGATGTACAAGGCTAGCCACAAAAGACAAAGATATATTCATGTAATAGGTTATCCTATGCATACATGACATACATGTGGTTAGATTAGCAATATACTCAAACTTAGGCTTTAGAACACAACTCTCGCTAAGTTATCCTTTTCTAGTTGTTGTTTCTGGCTATTGATTTGTTCTCTCCTTTGGTTTATAAATTCCCCTGGACCTGTCCCAGCCCGTGTTTTTCCAGAAGTTTTGATGTGAGTGTTTCGAGTGGTGTGTGGCTGAAGAGGACATCCTCGTGTATGACTGAAGAGGATTAATGTGTGATTTTTCCACCCTAAAGGACCCCTGGATTTCTCCCTCCCCACATTTTTGTAGATAGCCCTTGGTGTGTTTTTCTCTTGTAAATAAACTGTTAAATGTTTTTCTGAGGTCCTGTGCCTGAATCCAGACCCGCTTCTGTGATATCTTAGTCCCTAGTGACAAGTCCATAGTGTTCAATTTTCACTTTTCTTCATTAAGATAAAAAATATAATTATTGTTATATTTTAGTCAAATTCTAGGTATGGTTCCGAGAACAAGTAAAAAAAACAAATACATACATAAACATCTGGAATTGAGATACTTCTGCAATCACACAACCTTACAGTTTCCCAACCTAACTCCAAAAAGGTTGGGAAACTGTAAATGAAAACAGAACTCAACGATTTCAAATCATTAAATTGACCCATAATTTCTTAACATCCAGAGTATAAAAAAACATATCAAATGTTAAAACTGAGTCCTTTTACTGTTTCATGAGCAATAACTATTAAAATAAACTCCGAACCCATGCTGGAAAAGTAAAAGAAACAGCTGGAAGAACATTTTGTAACTAGTTAAGTAACAGCTCAGTAACATGGTTGGGTATAAAAAGAGTTAGAGTTCCTCTAAAGTAAAGATGGGCAATTGATTGCCAGTCTACTTTATATCTCGTCATCTACTGTACATAGCATCATCAAAAGAGTCCAAGAATCTGCACAAATCTCTGTGAGCAAGGGACAAAGCAAAACATCATATAGGATCGTGGCATCAGAATGCTACCAGGCAGCACTGCATTCAAAACAGGCACGATTCTGTCATTGAAATCACTCCACTGGTTATCAAACACTTGTAGAAATCATTGTCTGTGAGCACAGTTCATCACACCATCCACAATTACAGTTTACAGTACTGGCAGAGTCATGCAGAAGTCGACACATCTGGAAATGCTGCAATCACTGCAGCTTTAAATTGTAAGGTAGGGCCTTTACCTTTATGCATAATCACTTATCACTATTACTTTATGCATAAAGTGCCCCAATGAAACTATTGTTGTAATTTGGTGTTATAGAAATAAAACTGAATTGAATTGAATTCTCTGGGTCAAAGCTCATTAAAATCCACTCAAGCACAGTGGAAAACATGGATGCTGTGTCATCTGGAATTAAGCAGAGACGGACCATCTGGCTTAGTACTGGTACTTTCAAAAGTCTGCATCTCTGATCGTATGGAGGTGCATCTGTGCTTATGAGTATGCACATCTGGAAAAGCACCATCAGTGATGAAAGGTTTATACTGATTTTACAGCAACATACCTTGGCCTTGCATTTTTCTGAGAGACAATGCTAAGCAGCATACTGCAGCTGTTCCAACAGCATAGCTGTCGAGTAGAAAAGTCCAGTTGCTGAACTGGCCTGACTCCAGTGCAGTGCTTTTAGCAGTTGAAAACATTTGGGGCATCATGAAATAAAAACTACAACAAAGAGACCCAGGACTGTGAAGCAACTGTGCGTGCTCCCAACGCGAAACAAATTCTGTTGGGGATGCCTACCTTGGCCTCACCGTTGTGCAAGATACGTTTCATTATATTTTCTAGTCTTTGGCTTGGAAGGAAGTTGGTTTGGAAACATATTTGGCGATGCTTCATCTTCTGCTTTGCGTTTGTGTGGGAGCCCTGTCAAAAACCTGTCCAAAAACTTATGCTAGGAGTGTCCAAGCATTCTTTTTTTATTCATATTGCACACCCCCTAGCTATGTCTTGATGCATGCTCAATCATCCAGGTAAGTAAATCTCCAAAAGTTCATTCTGTCCGTCTGGACCAAGTTCTTAGATGAATAGAATGAACTTTGGGAGACCCCCTAGCAATGGCTCTGTGTCCTAGCATCTGGTCGCCTCGGTTCCTGGTTATTTAGTCCTCCAGTGTAAATGAACATGTATAGCGTTTGTACCTGCACTGAAATGCAACTCATACAAGACCTTGATACTCTTTTTTAATAATAGTAAACTAACAAACTAACCATCAGATCTTGTTGACATTTTGATGAAACCTGTGGACAGAGAGAACCACAAAGGTTGGTATGCAAGCATTAGGTGACCTTAAGTCTCCAAATGCAACTGTGAAACAACACAAATTACTAATACTACACTCCACTACACAATTGCCAAGGTCCCCAGTACTATGGACAGAAGAGTGAAAGGTCTAATCAAGTACACATTTCTGGCATTGAGTAGTGATTGCTCCAAAGTGAAACAATGACTGTTTTGAATACATTTTTATTATTACTAAAATAATGCCAGGTGGTGTTATATGGTGTTACAGTAAAGAATAGACTGTGCCATTCATACAAAATATTATTAACTTTGGACATCGAAAGTCAGTGAAATTCAGTTTTCATCCACCCGTCACTGGAATTGTACATAACTCAAAATCAGTCATCACGTTTTTTAATGACAGTTCCAGGACTGACTACAAACAGTGCTCACATTTAACAGAGCTACAGGACAGAGAGGAGTAGATATCTACATCTTACAGAAAGTAGTGGGTTAATTTTGATTTGTGGACTCTACATTAAACACATTGAACAAAGAAGCTCAACACAACAGTCAGCATTCTCTGTCAGATATGGACGGGGAAGATGGCAGAAGATTGCAGCAAAGGTTTTGGCAGAGGAGAATATTTACGCTGATGGACATCAAAGAAATGGCCCTCTAGTGTTAACAGAAAATGCAAATCAAAGTTACTAAAACATTAAATATAGGAGGAGTTAACAGCTAATCAGGGAAGAAGAATCACAGTTTTACTGGAGCCATGCTGTTACAGAACACAGTATAGATGTTAAGACATCCTCAACAACCACATTACAGATGATAGCTTTTAGTTGGCTTTGGTTGCATCGATCCAGTCCACAAACTTAGAAACTCGAGCGTAGACACTGGGCGTCCTGCTCAACGTACATCACTCAGCCCATGTTGTGACACCCTGAAGGACAAATCTGTTCTGCTCATAACAAACCAGAGGACCACCTCTGTCACCCTACAGGGAGGAAACACAAAATAGATATTAGATAGTGGATACTTTACTATTTTACTCACACAGATCTTTTTGATGGTGTTTAGGTTAACTGATGCTAAAAGCAAGCTAAGAAAGTGTCAGAGTCTGCGTGTGGAGAGAGGAGAGCGGACCCAAACGCAGACAAAATGAAGCGTGGAACATAACTAGATTTTAACGAAAAGGGAGCTGTTCATTGTGGCTGTTAGAAAGGTGCAAAACAAACCTAAAGTGGAAAAACTAAACATGAAAATGAAATCCTGGTATGGATGGGTGGATACCTGGAAACAGGGCGTGAACACAGCAGATGACCTGACAGCGGGGACACGAAAGAGTGAGGGAGCGAGAGTGATACGAAGACAGACAAAGTATGTGTCCAAATTCAGGGGCAGCATCCTTCGGAGTCCGCATTTGTAGGCCAATTATGTCACAGCGACGCAACAAAGGCTGTCAAAAGTCGAAGCCTCCTCCAAATGGGGCCCTACCTTTTCTCCAGATGTGAAGGACGAGTTGGGTGTATCCTTCGTGGCTGACCATATCCCAGGATTCTTTGCAAGTAAAAGGTTGAAATTTTGTGTAAAAAATGGCGGACAGTCGAAGCAAAGTGGAAACAAACTTTTAAAAGTAAGTACCGAGTTTTTATCTCAATAAATATATTGAGCGGACCAAATGTTAGCATAGTGAAAAGTCTTAAAAAGTTAAATTTAGCTAACCTTCAGCTAAGTTACGTGACGTTAGTGATATCGCCACTTAACGTGGCTCGGGTCATATGTTCAGTTCAGTTCAGTTCATTTTTATTTCAAACATTTAAAACATGTGCTTTGGTTAGTTTCTGACGAAGCTGATTTTATAAGAATGTCATGTTTCTGTATCATCTCTCTCCTGTTACAGCCTCTTATCCAAACAATAGCCTGTTTAATATTCTGATATCTTCAACATCTTAAGTAAATTATACTGCACAGTTTTCTCTCCAATAAAAGAATATTTACTGCATCAGTTTGACTCCCATTTTATCTGAAAAGGATCTAATCTTTTCAGTTTATTTTTGGGATATTTTCCATAAATATAACTAAAGCTTTCAGCCAGAGGTCACTGTATATTAATATTTGTCTGTTAGACAGTCACAAGTTATAAATGAAATGAAATAAAGTATATACCTTGAATTTTGACTGAAATGTAATATTTGAGACAACTGAGTTAAATTTCACCGAGGATTTTTTTTTTTTCAAAAACTGGTGTATATATAGTAAAATCTATTTAAAATCTATAACAGAAAAAAAAATCTATTTTCTATTTTCTACTGGTGTATATATAGTAAAATCTATTTAAAATCTATAACAGAAAAAAAAATCTATTTTCTAGAAAACTATTAAAAATATCAGGTCACTAAACTGAGGCAATACTGTTATCAAAACAGTGTACACACTGAGGCAGACAACAGTGCACAAACAGTTTTATAGAACTTTGCCCAGTTTTTACATCTTTTACTTTGTCATACCTGGCAGCTTGCTTTTCCTCCCTCTGTATTTCCAGGACATATTTCGTGGTCTGCAACTATATCAGTGTCGCGATTACAGATCTTGTTGTCGATCACAGGGAAACCAGTTTCTTCCAGGACGCGTCCACCTCCAATACCTGTCGACACAGCCCTCTGCAATTATTCTCCTCATCATCTAGATAAAATGTATTGTGATATCTTTACTGTGGGAATTGTTTGCGTAATGAATAATGCTGTTATCAGCTCTTTGTGTTTTATATCTAATGCATGCTGGTATTTTTTGAGCCTCTCAAAAGTACATTTTGTCAGAAAAAAAGACCTGTTTAACAAAAAAATGTTCTGCAAATGATTAAACTGATTAAACTGTTGCAATGTTAAGTGAAAGATGGGCTAGAAGACCACCGCCAAGCAGGTGAATGAGAAGGCGACAACAGTTGGTGCATTTATTCGGAAATGGAAGAACCATAAAATAACTGCCTATCTCCCTCGGTCTGGATCTCCACGCAAGATCTCACCTCATGGAGTTTCAAGGATAATGAGAACGGTGGGGAACCAGTCCAGTCCAAATAGCCTGGGGTTCAAATCATTTTTCCCTGACTGTATATCTAAAAAGTCTGATTTATTTCTTCTCACTCTGAAACTCTGAATTTTTACAAAGACGCACAAGAGCACACACAAATGTACCTTGAGTCCTACCCCATCCAGTAACATAACACATTGTTCCACCAGGAACTATATAGTCCTTTTTTGGCAGACAAGCCAGCTGCACTTGGTTGTTTATCACCGCAGGTCTGAAAACACACACACACACACACACACACACACACAAAATCAATGGTGTGTGTGTAATCTGATTTCACCAAGGATAATTAGGCCCATACAGACGTTGCTAGTTTGAGCAGAGCAATATTCGATCCATCTGGTCCAGTCATGATTTTCTCAAGCATCCTCACTTGTCTCGATGGCACAGTGGCTCTAAGTGAGTGCATACCCAGCACTACCCTCAAGGCTGAAGGCTGACTGGAGCTGCAGTGTATAATATGTAGAAACAAAGGGAGTAATTAATAAATTTTTGAGTAATTGCAGAATTTGATTTTCAGGTGTTAACGATGACTTTATTCTAACCTCAAGCACAAAGCAGATGTTAAGACCCACTGAGGGTGGATCAGAGTTCACATTTTGTTGAGGAAATTGAAAGTCCTTTACAAATGAAAGTTGTCTTTGAACATATATACTCACTTGGTCTGGAGGGCAGTTTGCCAGGGCCACGAGTGAGGCTTTGACACACAGCCACTGACCACCATACTACGAAGGCAGCGCTTTGGTTTGATAGCTGGTGTTCCACAATTCAGTTCAACTGCAAAGTAGTCATTATTATTATCATGAATTCTCACAAAAAGAGTGAAGCACGAAAGTTAGTTTGGACTGGTGTTAATTAATAAAAGAGAAGATTTTACAGCCTTGTAAGCCACAAGAAAAATTGTTGGATTGACCAAATTAGATTCTCTTATTTTGAGACGTAACTCAATTTATTCATTTATCCATCATTTCTTTGTTTATTATTTATTTGATTCAAAGAATCAAACTGGAAATACGTTTTTTGCACGACCTGGATCTGAGGTGATTCTGAGGATCATCTAGAGCATGAATGGAGATTTTAAGGACATTATGAAGCTCCCAGAAATGCAAATAAATTGACATACTATTGCCCAATAATAACAAAGATCTTAAATCAGTCTCAGAGAGGATGGTTAATTAGGGGTGTGTGTGTATGTGTTTATATATTTATATTATATAGGATCTCACTGGGATATTCTGTAATTGATACATAATTACGTTTGCATATCCACTGGTATGTAGCCCACATGTATTATCACAGCAGGCCTGCTGTACATTGAATGACCAGCAGATGACATTACTTCCAAATGAGCTGTTAAACAGGGCATCGTGTGATCTGCCTTTTGGGGAAGCAATTTGCCGGAAAGATTCAACACATTCATGGAGCTTCATCACGCCATCATTATTGAGGACCATATTTTGCACCTCCATTGCTGAGGGTGCTCTAAGGAGCTTTAGCTACGATATGGTTGGTGCTTGTCGTGATGGAAGTCCCCGATTGGACATCGGAGGTGAATGGAGCCATAAAGCTGAGTCCTATCACGGTTGGTTAGTCTGTGGGCTGAGTGGAGCAGAGCTCTGGGGGGAGCTTAAGCAAAATCTTGGGTGTAAGTTTGGTTAAACAATGGGAAAAGACTTTCAGTCTGCCTCGTAGTGATCCTGGCAAACCGTCAAGCAAAGCAACTCAGGCAGGGAAAGTGGTGTTCTATTTATAAGTTGCAGGTAAGGTGCTAGCTGACTTCAACTGAGGATATAATCGTTTCCTGGAAGGAATACTTCAAGTACCTTTGGAAGCCCACTGATAAGCTTTCTGTAGAGGATGCAGAGTCTGGAAACAACGGTGATGACTCGCTCATCACCTGGAGCAAGATAACTGGGATGATTAACCTGTTAAAACCCCATTCCATCGTTTGTCAGTCAAACTTTTAGGTCAAATTACGATAACTTTTAAACCATTGGCGCAATCAAAAAATTCTGTTCCTGAAAGCATTAACACAAATAACATAGAATAACACAGCAAATAACACAGAAAACAACAAAGTAAATAGCCAAAACAAAACAAAACAAAAAACAGTACAAAGAACCCAAATGGCTGATAAAATGTCTGCTTTCAGGAACTGAAACAAACCAACTACAGGGAGATCCCACTCCTGGGCCTCCCAGGCCAAATCTATGCCAGGGTAGTGGAAAGGGGAATTCATCCATTTGTCAAACATCAGATGCAGAAGGAACGATGCAATATTCGTCCTTTTATGGAACAGCTATTCATTCTCTCGAGAATATTTGATGGTGCGACTGGACTTCTTTTAAGTTTTTCTTGTAGATGTTTCACCTTTCATCTCAGTAACTTCTTTAGTTCTATCACCCCAACAGACCACTTCAGTCTCAGACTGCTGGCGGTGGTTCCTAGGATATTTAAAAAGCAGAATGGGATCATGGAATCAGGGAATCATTAGTGGCTATTATTCTAACGTTGTCTTCTAGTATGTTTTTTTAGATTCTCTCTGAGGTCCCTGTTGCAAAAAAAGACCTGATACTTCAGAACATCCACCTACTAAACAGTTTTTTTAAAATGTAATATTAATTTCTGGTATAACAAGTTAAGATGTACATCTATCATTCTGTGGAAAATATCATCTGAATTTCAGGAGCGGGACCACACCTCGTTCACGCCCCTTACGACCTCAGACTATAAATGCCCCCTTCTCCAATACCCGCTGTTCTCATTTCCAATGGAGCACTGATGGTCTCTGATGTTATACTCCAATAACTGGAACCGTTCCCCTCATAGCAATCTTTCTCATCTGCGGGGGTCACTGGAGGATCCGCAGCAGGAGATAAGGAAAGAAAAAAAATTCCTGGATGCATTTTTGTGTGAAAAAGAAAGAGGAAACAAGCTGACTGATATTATACCTGGAGTAGGTGCTTCCCCACATAGTGGCACGTTGCAAAACTTCCAATCAGTGTCAGGGTCAGTTGTGTAGCATCAGGGGAACAACTTATTGTCAGGGTTACGACAGTAGTTAGCAGCCAGACCTCTGACAAAGATGAGCATGGAAAAACATAGCAATGAGGCCATGAAAACAAACTTAATGCAGGCATGTTAATGAAGTTTTAGTAATCTACAGTAACCTGATGGATTATTTAAATTGAAATTAAGTTGTACAAATTACTTTCCCAAAATGTTGACTACATGGTGAAAAGAGACTTTACAAATGTATATCAGGCTGATAGAGGACACCACTGCTGTCACTCCTCATAACCTTAAAGGTACTGACTCAATTTTTACTTCTTCTCTTGTATAAACTGGATAGACCCTGAAACAACAACTCATGGATTATTTTAGTTCTACCATTTAACAAGAGATAACTCTTAGCGATTCTTCACGTTTCTCATGTCAAACTCTTACAGGGATTTTGCTTTGACATTGCTTTCTAATGGCTTAAACACTATAGACAGAGTTCATTATGGGAAAAAAAGTTTCTAAATCTTGTGGTTTATTATCATATCTTTGTTTTTCTCCTGTGATTCCCATGTTGCAGCTGAAAACTATTAATCAAACCTACAAATTGAAAATACCCACTAATATTTTCTTCACAACATTAATATCACAGAGAGTGGACACTGATGTCTGGTTACAACTCTTACTTGTAAGGGCAGTTTTCTGGGATTTGGTGGTGTTTATGTGGCGTCTGAGATGACCATCTCTGGCACGTTTTGCTAGTCACAGTTACAGCAATTGTTCCCCGGTACGCTACACCTATATCAGTGATGCCTATATCACCTATATCCATCTCTGGGATGAAGGTGGGAGGCTCAGTAGCTGAGGACAAAAAACAAGTCAAACATATATTTATTATATTATGTAAAACATATAAGGATGTATATTTATGGACCATTAAACCCTATTACAAACATTTTGTTCAATTCAATTCAGTTTTATTTATACAGCGCCAAATCACAACAACAGTCGCCTCAAGGTGCTTCATATTGTAAGGTAGACACTACAATAACAAATACAGAGGAAAACCCAAATGACCCCCTATGAGCAAGGACTTTGGTGACAGTGGGAAGGAAAAACTCCCTTTTAACAGGAAGAAATCTCCAGCAGAACCAGGCTCAGGGACCGGTTGGGGTGAGAGAAATAAAATATATTGCTTATTGTTACACTTCCTTTTACTTATGCCTTTCAAAGGTAGCGGATGCTGGAAGATGGTGATATTCATTTAACTTGGTTCTTGTATTTTGGCTACAAGCTGCAGATTTTACCCTTACCATTTTACCAGGTTTTACCATAAAAAGGAATTTATGGTAAATTCCTTTTTATGGTAGGATTTTTTTTTATGGTGGATCCTTTTCATGAAAAACACCCAGCACGCCCTGCGGGCGGTTTATCCTTCAAGCTCGGGTCCTCTACCAGAGGCCTGGGAGCTTGAGGGT
>NW_005187912.1:79602-89594 GCF_000239375.1 Pundamilia nyererei
GCAGGACCCTCAAGCTCCCAGGCCTCTGGTAGAGGACCCGAGCTTGAAGGATAAACCGTCCACAGGGGCGTGCTGGGTGTTTTTTATATATATAAACTATATTCAGTTTCATTTAATTGACCTTTAATATGGTAAATGGCCTGTATTTGTATAGCGCTTTACTAGTCCCTAAGGACCCCAAAGCGTCAATTCCACAGATTGTGATGCAGGGCCAGCATTTATTGATCCTCTAGAGGTAAAGGGAAGTCCCCTAAAACTGCAACTGTTAAATAGTTGAAATTTGGATTCTCAACATAAGAAACTTAACCAAAGTGTTAGCAGAGATATGAAAATGCGCAGGAAAATCTGACGTGCATGGCAAACTTCACAGACGATACTTCGGGAGGAATAAACACACATCAGCCTTAGGCCAATTTGGATGAACGCTCACGCCTCCTAGAGCGCGCCAACTTTATTAACAGCCACACACATGTAAAACACACATCAAACATAAATAAACCCTTTGGCTGTCTCCATAATTGAGAGCACTTTCTCTCTTCATGTCAACACAAAGATTTATGGGTTAAAAAAAAAAGCAAACGGATATATACTGTAGGCCTGTTCGACTTTTCATTAAGACAAAAAGCTAATAAGATGAGCAAATCACATGGCAGCAACTCAGCTCATTTAGGCATGTACACATGGACTAGACAACCTTGTAATGCTCATACCAAGCATCAGAATGAAGAACAAAGTGACTCACTGCAGCGCGGTTTGGAGCAGTACTCCCATCGTTTGGATGGGCTGGTGGTGTAGCACCATGGTCGGGGTTCTCTATCTGAGTTTCTGCAGGAGTTCTCCTCAAGATAATTAAAACTGTAAATAACCATATACAGAAGTTTAATAGAGTAAACTGTTGCCCCCCCAGTGGTAAAAATACAGACGTGCCTGTTACAGGGCTAGTTCATGGTTGACCAGCCTATAACAAGAAAACATGTACACAAGTAAGGGGAAAACAGTTTGAGGTTTTTATGTTCTGCTGTTTACAGTTCAACACGTACCCACATCCTTCCTCCCTGATAATTTCTAAGAGTCTAACCAAGAATATCACAAGAAGTATTTACACTTTAGCTTAACTTCTGGAAAATGTCTTGAAGATCCAGAACAGGCTCAATATATCTCACAAAGATTTTGCACTTACCTGCTGGGATGGTAGCCATGGCTGTGAGGTTCCTTGGAGTCCATACATACAGTCCTCTATGAAAAGACACTGATGTCTCTGATATGTCATGACATACAAAATATCTAATGTTGTTCCAGAACCAAAACATTTTCAGAATACTGTATAGTGTCTACATTTTACTGATTAGCCACTGTAAATGTTTTAGACAGTAAATGAGGATGGTGGAAAGTGAAAGAGTTGCCAGAGGATAATTAGACATGAATTTAGGACTAAATAAAAATGAAATAAAACAAAATTAAGTAAAGGATAAAGGATTTATGAATGCTACCAGTGCAGCTGGATATGTCACAGTACTCCCAGCGGGTGTTGGGGTCAGTGGTGTAACACCAGGGTCCATCACTTAACTCATCAGGGTTTCTGCAGAAGTTGGACTCCAGACTTGGACTTGGTTGTTGTCTGGTGCAAAGCTGCAGCAGAAAAATTCAGAAAAAATTAAAAAAGATTATAAAAATATGAAGGAATGATATAAAATCAAACAAAAGCCTGTGATTACATACAGTACATCATGTGGGTAGTCTGATTCCATCTCTGACAGACCTTTCCTGATCTTGTAATGGACTTTGTTCCTCTGTGATCTATTCCTTTCCCATTTACACACTCCAGAAGATAATCTAATAAATATGGAGTATTTTTTTTTCATCATTTTGTAAATTGTTTTTTGAATCGGCATGCTCCATCTGCCTGTCACACTGTACAACTATTGCAGGATGTACTGTGCATTAGATGGAGGACATTTATAGGGACATATCCAAAGGCAGGAATGATTTCCTGTGTCGTTCAGTAATATTTGGGTAATCTCAGTCTCTCACTGAGCGTCCGCCTGTGACTACCATGCATGTCATGGGTGGGAGTTATTGTACAGCTCTTGGACAACATTCGCCCTTTTGACATTACCTTAAGAGAGTCCAGCTCCATCCCTACAACATTACTGGCCTTGCAGATCAGTTTATTGAATCTGTTGAGACCTTGAACCTGTTGCCCCAGCATGCAACAGTATAGAGGAAAAAGCAATCAAATCCTGATTAAACAGTGCATATTAGGTTAAACCACCGTATTAATTTTAGATTTATTAAATGTGTAAATCTATAGGATTACCACACTTCTTTATATTTCTGCTTCATTGCATTTCAGCAAAATAATATGTCTTTTTACTCCACCACTGATAAAACAATTGAAAAAATATAGTATAATTTTAATCATCAACATTTTCAGTAACAAATAAGTATGTAAAAATTCCCTACATTAAAAGCACTAAATGTCCTTACATTATGGGATATATTATACTAAATACATTTTGCAAATATTTTTAAAGTTTATATTTGAATTATTGTATTTTTATTTTTGCATATGTCCCTCAGTGCTTATTTAATCACTGCCCATCATATCTTTGTAATGCAGAGCCTGTTTCATGGCATAGATCTTATATCTGGCTGCATTAATAAGTGTTTTCTTTTGTCTGGACTTTAGTTGTCTTGAAGAAAAAGAACCCCCAAATCAGAGCAATTGGCAGTCAGTGTAGTACCTATTAATGGCCTGAAGAGAGTGGTGTTGATCATCAACCTCAGGAAGCGTTACCCTTAAAACAAACTGCCTCGTCTCTCCAATTTCACCTGAGCCAACAATGGGAGCGGATATCACAGACAAAGGACGGCGTTTGTGCTGCATGTGAAAAGAAAGTGAGGAGAAATGGATGAAAGGTTGAAGCCAATATGTCCGTGTCAAGGACGTGAACTAAAATAGAGCCCCAGATGATGACATCTACAAATATAATAAACTGCTCAGTGTTTGTGGCTGATTCACATTGAATAGCCCATATAATGAATGACCAACACATATCATGATACAATTTGAGTAATTCTGATGGGGCAAATGGTTCATGGGAATGAGGAGCACCTCTACAGTTCTCAGTATTACTATTGAGAGAGTAAAGTCATGTTTTTACACTCATATTTGTTTTGCCTTCTCCAAAGGTCAGGTACTAACAATCTATTGAGAAGAAATTATAATTTAATTGAATGCACACATGCAAGGAAAATGAAAACAATTTTTTATACGTGATAGAGCTTGACATTGGCCTAAAACATTCCAAGTATTTGCATAGTTAGCCTTGATGGGTAATAAAATGATACAACTGAAAACCCCACTCAAACAAGTATAGAATTTATGAGACACTAGCAGGTACTTTGAGACACTTGTACTGCAGAATGAGCTTTTATTCCTCTCATTATGATCAGTGGTTGCAATTCTATTCTGCACAATAAGTCAGACTGTTTCAAACGTGTTTTCATGGAATTTAAATACTTTAAAATTTGAATCATAAAATCACTACATTGTATTTAGAATAGAATAGAATAGAATTCAACTTTATTGTCATTGCACATGTCACAGGTACGGGGCAACAAAATGCAGTTTCTTTAGCCATGATATAGATATATTACAATATATATTAGCAATAATATAGATATGTAAGTATATTACAGAAATGGGTCTATTATGGTATGTTATAATGTACACGGTATGAAGTATGTTATGAATATGCTATAACTATAAGTATGTACAGGCTGTAGTGAGTACAGGCTATGAACAGGATATAAATATGAAAAACTATACAGAATATGAAATAAATAACTTTACAGAAATATGAGATATACAGCTATACAGAAATGGGAACTATGCAAGTTGTAAACAGTTATAGAATTAAAAATTATCGTATGATTATTTACACAGAACTATACAGTAGTGCAGTTAAGAGGCTATATAAAGTGCTAGTGGTTGTGAGTGGTGGTTCAGTCCATGTTATTATTGTGTGTTTGAGGGTACAGTTGTCCATTGTGTGTGTGTGTGTGTGTAGGTGGTTGTGGGTGTGAGTATGTCCAGTCCATGTGTTAACGTGGGTCAGATGCCAGGAGGCAGAGTTCAGGAGTCTGACAGCTGTGGGGAAGAAGCTGTTCCAGTACCTGGTGGTCTTAGTCCGGAGGCTCCTGTAGCGCCTCCCAGAGGGCAGGAGGGTGAAGAGTCCATGTGATGGGTGACTGGGGTCTCTGATGATTTTCCCAGCCCTTTTCAGACACTACTTCCTGTAGATGTCCTTTATGGCAGGAAGTGGTGCTCCGGCGATGCGTTGGGCAGTTTTCACAACCCTCTGCAACGCCTTCCGGTCCGAGGCAGAGCAGTTCCCGTACCAGACTGTTATACAGTTGGTCAGGATGCTCTCGATGGTGCAGCGATAGAAGTTCACCAGGATGTCTGAGGACAGGTGGTTCTTCCTCAGAGTCCTCAAGAAGAAGAGGCGCTGGTGAGCCTTCTTGACCAGTTGGTCGTCCAGATGAGATCCTCTGATTTATTGCTGAAATTATTCTAAATTAAGCCTACAATTAAGCCAATCAAACTAAACAAAATGCAGTTTTAAAATAAGGATTTACTTTATTAAAGCAAAATTGCTTTCTAAACCCTATGTGAAAATGTAATTGACATCTCTCAGTCTTAAAAGGATTACAAAGCGATTTCCAAGGCTTTGGGACTCCACCAAAAAACGGTGAGAGCCATTACCCACAAGTGGAGCAAATTTGGAACAGTAGTGAATGTTCCCAGCAGAGGCAAGCCTACCAAAATTACTCCAAAATGATCAACAATTCATCCAGTACGTCACGAAATAACCCAGGACAAAATCTAAAGATGTGTGGGCCTCATGTCTCGGGGTTAGTGTTTATAATTCAGCAATAAAAATTACACTGGATAAAAATGGTTTCCATGAGAGAGTTTCAAGGTGAAAACCTCAGCTGACCATAAAGAACAAAAGGGCTTGTCTTATATTTGCCAAAAAACATATTGTGAACTGATGAGAGTTGAAGATTTTGAAGGTTTGGGTCCCATTACATCTGGCATACAACTAACACAGCATTTCACAAAAAGAACACAATGCAACAGTAATAATCTCGGGCTGCCTTGCTGTTTCAGGATGACTTGCTGTACTTGATGAACTATGAATTCGGAGAATGCCAAGCCATACATTTCTGCTCTGCTCACCTTTTTTGAAAGTCTGGAGTCAAAACTGATTGAAATACTTTGGCATTGCCTTAAACAGGCTGTTCAGGCTTGAAAAGTCTCTAATGTGGCTGAATTAAAGTGATTCTGCAAAGAAGAGGGAGACAAAATTCCTCCACAGTGAAAGATTCATTGGCAGTTCTCACAAAAACTTGATGGTATTTCTAACAAGGATTAAGTTATTAACCCCTGTTAGCAAGCTTAGGGGAAAATTACTTATCACAGGTAGATTAGAATAATATTTTTCTTTAATAAACTAAATCATCATTTAAAAACCGTATTTTGCTCCCTTGGGGTTTGTGGTGGCTTTGACCTCCTTGTCAAGTGATGGGGGCTCCACCAGGTGTCAGGCGGTTCTTATGGCGCTGTGGTCTGGGGTCCCGTCCTCAGCTCGTGTTGGAGTGGCTGCGTGCTCCCCTGGCACTCCCGCCCTTGGCTGTGAGCACTCCCATCTGGCCCTCCCTCTTGCCTCGGCTAGGCTGGACGCACAGCTGTGATTGGGATGTGTGACCTCGGGTCTTCAGCACTTTTGGGGCGCCGTGGTCGACTGGCTTCTCCTGGATCTTAACCGTCCGTCCTTGGCTCTTGCGGGCGCATTGTTGTTGTTGTTGCAGTCTATCACCTTCATTTTCAACCATATTTAATGATAAATGCTCATACGCAGAAACTCACATCCTCTCTCTCGCTTTCTCTCTTACACGTTCAAACAGAAAAATCGTATGTTTGCTTGTGTACCTCACTTTGTTTTGTCTTTCAGGTGCTTTGCGTCCTTTGAGTGTGTTTTGTTACAGATGCAGCAGTTGGAGGCCCAGCACGTCTGTTTGCTTCATCGTTGACTTTTTCCCATCGCCCCTCTTCTTTTCTCTCTTTCTTTCTGTCCCTTTTCATGTTCTATTCCTCCGCTTTCTTCTCCCATCTCCCATTCCTGGCCTTCACCCCCCTGTCCACTCCAGCATAATATCCACACGCATAATAACACGAATAATAAAATAAAATAAGATAAATAAATAAAAGAAAAAGATTAACAAGGAGAGCCAACAGAGAGTCTCAGATTTGAGCATATTCAATGATACTAAAACTAGAATGTGTTAAATGTATTAGTTCATTGCTAACTCACTGAGAATTTCCAGCTAATTTCATGGAATGAAAATTCAGAAAACGTCTGTTAAGCTTCAAGGTTGCAATTCTACCAAGTGTTTAATAATGATGTCACCCATTAACAGACAGGAATAAGGCAATAAATCTACAAATATTAGAAAGCTTTTCAAATAATGCATAATGCAGTCCTGTGCAAACACCTTAGACTATGCCATAAATTATTAAATTTACCTCTTAAGAATCTTTTTCAGGGTCTCATGAACTTAAGAAAAGTCTTCACTTGAATGCTTGATCCTATTTGATAATAGTAGATGTAGCATTACTTTTTAGCAAGGCTGTTCTCAAAAAGTATTTTATTTAAAACTACAGTATTTGTGTGTAAATGCACTTGTGGCCTGACCTTGGCCACCTGTTTTGAAATGGTCTGTTGAGTTGGTTCATAATGGCTTTTAACTCAGATTAGACCATTATACTCAATGTAAAATCCATCAAATGTACTTTCAATGGACTCTTGTTCTCATTTTTGTGCACAGGAGCAAGGGATACATTCAGAGAAAGAATCGGCCCATTTTTCTATGAGGTTCCTACTTTCAGCTATAATAACTCACCATATTGTTTCACTAAGTGCAGTGGTTTTGTTACATGTTTCTGCAAGTTGAAGGTCAGGTTCCTCCATAAAGTGGGATGACAACACTTCAAGCAGAAGATAGCAAGTGAGAGCTGTGGGTGCAGTGTCCAAGGTTTGCTGCTCAATCAATATCCAACTATCAGACCTCAATTTAGAAATGTCCCTCTCCTTAACAAGGGAAGAATGCCTTCCTTCTACAGCTGCACCAATCAGAATATAATTTGTTCTGCTTCTCCTTCATTTCTCTCTCTCTTTTTGTGTGTGTGAATGAATTCAAACTAAACTAAATCTACAAATGTTCGTCTTTCTGATACATTTTTCCTTTCTTTTGTTTACTCTGTCCATTTATGACTGAAAAAGCATTGTTTTTCCTGTGCTTTCAAAGTTTCATCTGCGTTAATATTTTCTAAAGCCGCTGTGCTTTAAATAGGGAATTCTTACCAAAATTGTCTTGAAGTGGTTGATTTGTAAAGACAGGTACAACAGTCATTACCCATCATAGACAAAAGGTCACTACATCATTACTACTATATCATTTTCTAGTTTGGTGTGACATTAACCTTTCACCAACAAAAATCTGCTTCACTGTCAAGTCTCTGTGAACAAATCTGAACAAATTGTCTCGAGATGGTCAGCAGATATCGTGCTCACAGGAATGGGACAAAAAACCTGAAAAGATAATGTTCCAGCAGTGGTTGTTGCCGGTAAGCTTTGTGACACGGTGCTGCAGCCGTCATGATGATGATTCTCATATAACGCTTTTCTACTCTCCTGGAGCACACAAAGCACTTTATACAACATGCCACATTAAACCATTCACACAAGCACTTTCTTCTATGATTTTAAAGGCTTTCTAACTAACATTCGCACACAATCATACTCCGATGGATGCACTGGAGAGCAAGTATATAGACTGGGGGAGCCAGGGATCAAACCTCAACCTTCTGATCAGATCTACCAGCTGAGCGACAGTCACCCCATTAACAGTGGTCTTAAGGGATGGACATGGTCAGCTACGAACCTCGGGTAGAGTGTGACTCAGCAGGTACTAAAGCTTTCAAAGTGTGCCATGAAAATATCCCTTACATGATTATACTGCCACTACCGACCTGAACCGCTGATGGAAAGCAGGATGGATCCATGCTTTCTTTTTGTTTATGCCAAATTCTGATCCCACCTTCTGATGCAGAAATAAAGACTCATCATACCAGACAAACATTTATCATTCAATTTCAGTGAACCTGTTTGAACTGTAGCTTTAGTTTCTGGTCCTTAGCTGACAAAGGTGGCACCTGGTGTGGTCGTCTGCTGCTTCAGCTGTACTTCAGGGTTTTGCATTCAGAGATTAATTTCTGCATACTTTTGAAGTAATGAATCGTTATTTGAATTACTGTTGCCTTACTATCAGCTGGAAGCAGTATGGCCATTCTCCAACAAAAACCAGTGAACTGCCACTGTCCTTTTTTGGACAGTTTCTGAAATACTCCGACCAGCACGCCTGGCACTAAAAACTGTGCTGTGTTCAAAATCACTACAAAACTTTTCTTTGCTATTGTGGTGCTCAGTTTGAACTACAGCAGGTGTATTTGACCATATTTACATTCCACAATGCATTAAGTTTCTGTTATATGATTATCTTAGTTAACGAGCAATATACCTAATAAAGTCCCTGGTGAGTGTAGGCTTCCCATGTCCTATCAAAGTGATGTATTTCGTCCTCATGTGACCTTTGCTTTTTTTTTTTCTCATGCTGCAATCTGACAACATCATGCATTATATTATTCTTGCCCAAAAACAATAGCTTGCATCTGGATTATCATAATAATCCATGTGATTGCAACGCATAATCAGTTTGAGTTTTTCCTCCTGACTGTAAACCCAATCAAACCCCAGAAACCTATCAGGGTCACTTTGTCACTTCAAAATATCATCGCTTTGTGTGTTTTCAATTACAACCTCATCGAACAGAAGGTCTCGACAGATGGACACAGAATGATGATACATTAAAACTGCGTATTTAAAAAAAACAAAAAAAAACACACACACATTGTTCCTTAAATTGAGTGCATTTTTCCTTTGATTAAAGCATTGCTTAAGTGACTTGTCCTTGACTGAACCATTGTAGAGCACTGTGGTTTTGAAGGATGTGGGATTAAACACTCTGCACACCTCACAGTACAGGTATCTTGTGCTCTGTGTGCCCATGGATTTTACAACTGTTGTACATGGACATACAAAAAAAGAGTGAAAGCGTGCTTTGGACCATCCACATTGCACATATGGTTCAAGTCTTCACTGCTTTTGTCTGCCAGATACAAAAGTGAAATTGTTGGATAGAAATGCTAACCTGGTTAGCATCATTGTGTCAAACCCTTGTTATTATCAGATGGGAAAGGCAACCCTCTCTCCTCTTGACTGAAAAGGAAAAATATTTCCACTTTGGGTGAGTGCTTGTTATAGAAACCTCTTTGTCTGTGCTGGAGGTTGTCAGCGTTTGCTGTCATGCCAGAGAAATAAGAGATTCTGAGATTGACAGCTTTAGACAGAAACCTTATAACCTTAAATATAGCCAAACATTATTAATTTTAGATTTCATCTTAAAATTTCCTGAATTTTAAAAGACAGCAGATCACTTTAAATTTAGCTTTTTAAGTGGCTGCACAAAAGTCTCACAGAACATTTAGTCCTGAAAGCTGGTATTTTATCCAGTCTTGGCTTTAATGTCTCTTTACGTAGACAGACAGACAGACACACACACACACACACACACACACACACACACACATAGACACACACACGCACACACACACACACACACACACACACACACATAGACACACACACACACACACACACACTCACACACAGACATGCACACACACACACACACACACACAGTATGCAGACATGATTTAGCTGATGATAACATAACGACTGCACAGACCTGTGGGATGATTCATGTCCTTTTTCTTACTCTATGCAATGATGAACTTCTTGCTT
>NW_005187912.1:89614-90671 GCF_000239375.1 Pundamilia nyererei
ACAGACAGACAGACACACACACACACACACATACAGACAGACACACACACACACACACACACACACACATACAAACAATCAGTTGCACATCTTATTTTTTCCCACCTAATATACTTTATTTAATTATCAATTTTATGTGTTTTGAAAGGGTACCCAAATCACAAGGGTAAAGATGCATTTCTTAATTTCATTTTACTAGTTTTCTTTTCTTTTGATTAGTGATAAATACTAGCGCATCTCACAAAAATTGTTTTATTTTGAAAGCTCTTTTTTTCTGCAAACTACTTCAAAAAATGTAAAATTTCATATTCAGGGCTATAGTCATAACACATAAAGCAAAATAGTTCAAGCTTTATTTCTGTTAATTTAGATTTCTGTGAAAATCAGAAACCAAAGATCTATTAATAGATAAATGCATAAAATGCCCAACTTCTAAAAATTATTAGTTTTAAAGAGCTCATTTTTCTACTCAGAGCTTGGTTGGGCCTCCTGTACCACAAATTATAAATGTGTCAAAGGAGGTAAATGTAATTTGTGGTAAAGGAGGCGTTGATGCAGTAATTTGTCATAAAGTGAATCCCAGGTCGCTCAGGCTCTTCTGAGGGTGAGAAGGTTGGTTTGTAGGAGTTTTAATACTGTAGGCTGTGCTAAGTCTTGCTGGAAAAGGAAATCAACGTCTCAATAATGCTTGTCAGCAGATTGAAAGTACCTGATGGTAGACAGCTGTGTTGACTTGGACTTGATCCAACACAGTGGCCCTCATTTGCCAGTATCTGTGTGGAAACATCCATACTTGTTTGTGCAAAAAACAAATGTGTATTCATGAAATGCATACATTGCGTGCACCAAAATTAGAATATGTCCAGCAATGATTGAAGTAATTTTGAGATAAGGAATGTGTTTAAATGAAAAGATTAAAGCTTTTTTCCTTTTGTATTCTTTGCATGCAAATTATTATTATTATTGCTGTTGTTGTTGTTGTTGTTGTTGTTGTTTGTTAGTTAGTTAGTTAGTTAGTTAGTTAGTTAGTTAGTTAGTTAGTTAGTTAGTTAGTTAG
>NW_005187912.1:90691-97477 GCF_000239375.1 Pundamilia nyererei
GTTAGTTAGTTAGTTAGTTAGTTAGTTAGTTAGTTAGTTAGTTAGTTAGTTAGTTAGTTAGCATTAGATAAAATGCTTCTGACATTTTCCCTGGTTTGGGATTGGCTTGATATTAGCAATGTGACAACTGTGGCACTTTTTCTTAAGACGTCTTTGTAAAGTAGCTCCTGATACACTGACATCATTCAGTCCACGCCTTGTGAAGCTCTCCCATCTGAGTTTTCAATGTGTCTAAACCTTCATTGTCAAAACACAGCAGCAATGCACCAATCAAAGCATGTGCTAATATACTTAAGGTGGTACTGACATAAAATGAAAACAACTTTTAAAATAAAGATTGAGATCTGCAGTGATGTTAAACTTTCTATTTGAATTCAAGCATCAAGCAGAACATTTCACACACAGTCCATAGAAACAGGCTAGCCGTGTGAATTTAGCTGCATTTAGCTTTTTTTATCTTCTTCCTCTCTTTTTTTTAATTTTTCACCACATTTTCCATTATGCCTGAAGCTGACTGTGTGTGATAGGAGAAGGTGATAGAGCTTCATTTCATGTAAGGTGGTAGAAATATTTGCGCTCATTAGTGTTTGCTATATTGCTGATCAAAACTACAGCAGGACAAAACGAACCTCAGGCCTCCAGGAAATGCCCTTGTGCTCTCAATGGCCAGTCTGTCATTATGTGAGTCTCATAACTGGCTCAAAATTGGGAGAATTTTGCGGTGTAGTTCAGAAACAATGTGCCAGTCTATGAGTGCATCCCCTCTAAAACCCTAAGATGATTATGGGACAAAGCAGTGGCCAGAAATAACAAATCTTTTGACAATACAAGGGAATAAAAGAGTATAAGAAGACTATCTTCACATGCTAAATGCCAAAGTTTTCATGTGTTTTCCTTATATATGAAAATGTTATAATGCATGAATATGTGCCATACAACACTCTTCCACACAAGCTGGGATTGTTACACTCTTATCACCCTGATTAGTGATAATAGGACAGCTCAGCAAAAACATCAAATTAAAGGGATTCAATTGGTCTGTGTGAAACATTAAAAAAGTCTCATCTTTTTTCTACTGGGAGCTTCAGTTATGAAAAACATAAAACATGATGGGTCCTGTTCTTAATGTTTAATGACAGCCCAAAATGTTAACTGATAAGCAATATTTTCCTGCAGCCTCCCAAGCTCCTCGTGGCCTCACGTCTTCTGTTGTTTCAGGAACAATGCAATGCATCTCCAGGAAGACAGTCATATATACAGTGCTGCAAAAATATGCACACATGCACACACAGAGCCCAATGTACTGAGGCCAGCTGTCTCCTTCTTTGCCATTACTGTAAGAGAATACCCCCGGCCAGCGCTCTAGCCCACTCCATCAATCTCTCTCCATTTGACAGAAACTATGCCCACCTGTTCTCCCACAGTCCACACACACACACTCAGAGACTGAAGACAAACGTGTGACTTTGGGCTTCAGGTTTGGCTTGATGGAGGCCAGTTTACTGTGTTCGGCCTCAACGTGTCTACTAACGGACATAATATGATGAATGATAAAAACATCAGCTGCAAGGTTTCAGGGTCTTCTGACACATACATGTTGGGCTCTATTGTTTTTTTCTAAAACCTCCCGCCTCGTAAAATAGAGTTTAGAAAAGTAAAGCAAAATGAAAACAACAAGCTGGAAGACACTACAATGGGCTGGCTGTAGCATTTTGCTTTATTTTTCTCTGGGTCCATCACTTCAAGTGACCCTTTTCACATTACACAGATTTCAGTGCTTCTTACACCACTCCCACACTGGCAGCAGCTGGAAAAAATACATCAAGGTGGAGTTCAGTCTTATTTTTAGGTAGGGGGTCTTTGTTAGTGATGCTCTCACTCATTCTTTAACATTCCCACCGTACTTTCCTGGGGAACACATTAACCTGAATCCAACAGTCTAAATATGAGAGAAATTGTCTTTTTTGTGTGCGACAACTATCTGTAACTTATGTTACAAGTTAGGCATCAATCATGTGATAGACAAATATGCTGCATGTTATTTGAATGGAGTTTAAACCTCCTTATAAGATAAATGGTAGGTAAAGTTCTTATTTAGTTTTAGTTTTTAGATCTGAGGTGATAGTATTCATACTCTCCTGTATGTCTGCTTTTAAATGTAATTACAGTTTAATCTTTTAACTGTTGTTTCAGCTGCTGCTCTGCCTGCTAATCATTGCAGGGTTTCAGCAGGGATGCATCCATAGATCACCACATGTCTGTTTCAGCCACATTTTTCATATGTGCCACATGGTCACTTCTATAAACTGCAGCTAACAAAAATGTGGGACATTGTTTCAATATGTGGGAAAACAAGGCATAAACATTCCTTATATTTCCACATAAAGTGGGGTGCAAGGTTTGATAGATTTTTGCTATTAAATGCAAATTTCTGCATTGGCATGGAAGTATTTTAAAACAGCATTAATTAAAATCTGCTATATCTATGTATTTGCTGCTGCACTTCAACTGCTGCAGCGTTTTAAGACAGAAGGTTTCAGGTTACTTCACACAGACTCTCAGTGTGTTTTGTCATGCCTAGGCAGTGCCACACAAACGTTTCTCAGCCCAGCAGCCTGAGGAATGCTAAATGGTTCTAACATTTGCAGTAGATTTATTGGTTTATATAAGACAATCAATCACTGCTATTTCTTTAATAAGAAACTGGTGGACTTTTACTGTTCCATCAATTTAGAGTTGTCTTCAAACTAAGATGCAAAAGGCACTTATTTGTTTATGTTGCACATTTTTTTTCATATGTGTGACTGGGATCAAAGAAAAACTGTGAAAAGGATTTTGTGAAGTTTTCTCTAAGACTGTCTGTTTGGTGTATGGCTGTCATCTCTTGTCCTCTCAGTGTAGCGCTGGAAAGGAGGACCATACTTATGCGTGGTTGCGGTGGATGATGGAGATGCAAAACCACTTTTGATTTTGATTAAATGTAAATAAGCATGTTGACCTATTATTAAACCAGACAAACATTTGCCCCACCATTAACCACAAATATTGTGATGGCATAAATATAACATATTGTACTACAAGAGTAGTCAGACTGGAAAAAGAAAATGTCAGAGAACATAGACTAAAGAAACATACTTGATTTAGTTAATTTCTCAGATAACTCGATGAGGAAATGAAAAACCTGGAATTTCCTTTTAAAAATGAAGTTTTGTTTGCTCCTAAAACACAATATATGGTACAAATTAGTTGTATTAAACTTGAAAAAATCGATTAAGACCATTTAGTCATCAGGAAAGCATTTACTGAGAACAGGGAAGTGTCCCCCTGTTGGCCATTAGGAAGCATGACTATTTAAGACACTCTATTTGCTTCATTTTTCAAACCTGGAACTGTTATATACAGTCTATGCATTTCAGTGCACAAAAAAGTTTCAGTCATGCGTCTTTTTTTTTTCTTTTTTTTCAAAAATTACAGCTGGAATCAGCCAGAATCAGTTTATATCTTCGCACTTTTAAATCTTCACCTGTCTGCAGCTGACATTTCTTAAAAGATTAAAGTTCTTTAAATCCAAACTCAAACATTCCTTGCAGGTTGTGGGATTTGAACCTGTGATCTAACCTTTAGGCTTCTGCTTCCCCGCATCTTAGTTAAAAATCCTTGACACAATAGAGACCAAATCCTTTTTAACTCCCTCTTTATTGAACTTTTTTTCCCTTTTCACCATGGTCATAGATCACCTGTCCAACCAGACTTGCTTCTCTTCACACCTCACCAATCACTCTTCATCTCCACCCCTTTCCCACCTTTCCCTGTCCTCCTCTTCTCTACCTGTCTGGTCCTCAGCTCCATTAAACACACCAACACACACACACACACACACACACACACACACACACACAAACCCCCGAGGCCCTGTAGTGCTTGCTAATGCTTGTAAGACTCAGGCAGGAAATGGGGAGGTGTTGGGTGTTGGTGGGGGTGGAGGTTTAGGGAAGAAGGGGCTCAAGGTGGGTCTTCTCAGGTTACCTGTCCAGGTAAGTCTGTTTGTTTAGTGGTACCTCTGTAGTATTCTGGAGGTCCGTGCTGAGACATGGAGTGCTCTCTGTTCAAGTGTGTGCTCCTGGTTTTAGTGTGTGAAGCTATGTTGACATTTGAAAGAGGTGACACCTAATCCGACTATTGTGGAAGACCCTCCTCCTCCTCTCAAACACAGACCTCGGCTCTTGTCTTACACGTCAGCTATCTTCTTAAAAAGAATTATAGCCACTGATGGGAACCATCTATCGCCCCAGAAAGAACTTGTCAAAGTAACGTTGGCAGAGGTTTAGGCGCAGCCAAGGCCAAGCTCTCACTGCCTCAGAGAAATATACAGCCAGCTGAAGCGGGTGATGACGGCCTGGCGAGATGAACTTGGACCGATAATCTTTCTAAGTTCATCCAGCACAAAACCATATCTCTGTTGGGCTGCTCTCTGATAAGCACAGAGGAGTACAAGAAGACTTTTATAGCTGTAATTATCTGTTCCCAACTTCTACAGCAGAATCCATCAGGTCTAACTTGGTATAAATTCACTCTTTGCAGTGAAGGGAGTGACAATCAGGAGATTATAGATGCCATCATAAAAATAAAAGCACTTACTGGACCTGGACTGGTTTTTGTTTAAAGACTTTCCTAAAATTCTGTGTGGACGATTAGTGGTGCTGTCAAGTTATATAAATCTCACCCAATGAAAGCCTGAGAGTCAACTGTTGCAAATAAAATGTGTAAAAATAATTGAGTATGTGATTATTTTTGTTCACAGTAAGAGGTTGAAGTCTTTGGATTTAAGTGGCATGCCATGGCATAATTCATCGAGCATGGAAACAAGATGAATTCAACAGATACATATTAAATAGCGTCATGTGAAGAGCTGGCATGCTCTGCGAATGACTTGATGACAGAGAATTTTTTTCAGTGAAAAAGGGCAGGATAAAAGAAATAATTCTTCTACCACTGCCTTTTTTCCATGGCAGTGTTTTTCATCCTATTGTTTGGGGAAGACAACCTTGAAAATACTGGCTGCAAGGTGTTTTGGGAAATCTTGGATGCTGCCATTCGGGTGGATGTTACTTAAATAGGTACCACACATCAACACTGTTGTGTTGATGGAGGCAGTGCCTTTCCACAGAACATGTGCTCTACCATGCTGCAAAAACTGTGCACACACTCCCCAGATCCCAATCCTATAAGCATATGCTCTAACCCATAACCCATGACCAGAGGACACCCCTTCATGTCCCACATCCATGCCCCAGTGGGAGAGAGCAGTTTGCCATCCAAGATTCATTTTACTGTGTCACGCAATATGCACCGTCCCAGCACTGTCATCAGAAGCCTAAAGCACTTTTTCTCTTACTACCTACTTGTATTGACTCGCCACAGATCGACTGGTTTTCCATTACAATCCAGTTCTACCTAACATGTGTCCTGAGACGTAATTAATATGCAACACAAACATTACAAAAAAGGTGGACGTCGACACAAGAATATGCCTGCTGATCGGTCTGTGGCTTTTCATCAGATTCAGGTATCACCTGTTGTTTTTTGTTCTTTCCCCCTGCCAGGTTTCAAAAATGGCGGCTTTAATTTTGTTGAACGAGATGCTCTCATGACTTATCGAGTGACGCTACTGATCAGCCAATCAGTGGCATGCAGTCTGACAACATCACTTTTTAGTATCATGCTCGGATTGCTTGGGTACTAAAAAAGTACCTGGTACCAGGTACTATGACCTAATGGAAAACCCTGAAAACCGTGGTGAATTATGTAGTAGGTACTAATGGAAAAGGGGCTTATGTGTCACAGTTGTGATGTTTGTATCAAGTAGAGCTTATTTCAGCATTGAAGAACTTGATTAACAGAGTCAAATGGCCATAAAGAAGTGTACATTTTTTCTGGCTTTTAGATGAATCAAACAGTTTTGTTTTTTAGCAATGTACCTTTCCTAAACATTAAGTGGAACCCAACAGAATCAGGATGCACTATTAATCTCATGCTTCTTAGCACAGGATAATACTGTACCTCACTAGTGTGTAGGACTTTAATGTGTGGCAACATCGTAGTTTTGGTATAAGTTTGACTTTTGACATTTGTGCGTTTCAGCGTTACAGTTTCCACTTCTGAATCAATGGAAATCATGCATGTGGGAGGTAAACACCTCAATAAAAGTCAGTCAGGGTGCGCTCAGCACCAGGATTTGTTTTACCCCACAGCTGACAGCTCTGGCACTCAGACTCTGGGTAACAAGAACTGCAGCTGTGTTTCCACCCGACGTGGCCCTCCACGTTTGTTGCTCATGACAAGCAAATCAACCCTTTAATGTATTTTATAAATGTATCTTGTCACTGGGTTTGTTGATGCAAGTAGGTGTTTGCCATGTCATCTAATTTTCTATGACTAAGAAAGCCTTAATGTTACTGACATTTGGTTATTTATTTCTCTATAATGGAACATGCAATACAATCAAAACATATGGATGCCAGTGTCCACCTCACATATTGGATGTGTCAGGAAACCAATGAAATACTATTTCAAATATAGCCAAATATAAGTTGAGGGAAAGTGTGAAATTAAGTTCACACTAACACGAACACTTTCTTCAAGAGAGTCATGAAAGTCACATCGTCAATAAACACTGGTGACCCTGCTCCATAAATGCCATAACCTTGCCTCATAACCATTGTATGTATTTGTTCCTGTGGTCTCCATTGCCGAAGCTGCTGCATTGAGCTGCGGCCGCAAGGTGGT
>NW_005187912.1:99375-136961 GCF_000239375.1 Pundamilia nyererei
TGCTGCCCCCGCGACCCGACCCCGGACAAAGCGGATGACGATGGATGGATGGATGGATGGATGGATGGATGGATGGATGGATGGATGGATGGATGTTCCTGTGGTGTTTCTCTTTCCTCATTTTATTGTTCTGGCTGAAGTTGATCTTGGTTTCATCAGTCAGTTTGTCACTCCACATTTTTGCCATCTATTTTACAACTAGTGATCTTTGCTCTTCTTAAGCTTTCGTGTTAAAGGAGAAAACAGGCTTCACCTGGCCACGAAGCAGTTAATACAACACAATCACACAATTTTAAAAATAAATGTGCAAAAACTTGTGGTCCTAATTGTACGTGACTAGCAGATTGAAATTAATAATAATACCATTTAGTATTATGTTGAAAATACTTAGGTTGTTTGTTGAGACTGACAAAAGCATCATGGTGTAAACAGTGCTTAGTACTCATCCACTTTCTGTGAATCATTTGTATCAAAATGTCCATCATCCGTTCTCTCTTTTGCTTGTATCTTTCTCTTTGCACATAAGAAACTGTAGCAAAGTGTGGTAGAAATGTGGGGAATGCTGCAAAGCAGAGCAGGAGGATTCACTCTTCCATTGTTAAAGGGCTGTTCCGCCCCATCTCTCCTGTAAACAGGAGAAGAAATCAGATAGCCTCACTTAGCTGTGCTCTGCTCCAGCTACAGAGATCATACACTGAAACGTGGAAGGTTTGGGAGGGGGGCAACAAAAAGAAATATATGCACTGAAAACATGAAAATGCTTTCAATTTATCTTCAAGAAACGTGAACATCAAATGCATCATGTTAAGATGAATGCATAAAGACACATGCCATTGAAGCAAAATTAGCATTTTGTATATTTACTAGACAACAGTATAATCAATCGGAATCAGAATACTTTATTAATCCCAGAGGAAATTATGTGGTCACGGTTCCAAGACAGTAACTAACTAAACTATCAATACTACTATTGTTTAGATATGAGCAACGAACAACCCATTTTTGTTTATTTTCTCCCAACACTATACTTTTTTACAGGTATTTTTTATGCTCTATTATTAATTTTGATTGCTTTTGAGTACATGCAGATAACTTTTAAATTCCACCTATTTTTTTAAACAATCAATTTGATTTTGGCTGTATCAGCTTTCTCCACCAAAATGACAGCAGAACACGTTTGAACTTGTCGCCTCGAGCCACTGGTTTTCTGCTGAAAACAACTGCCAGGGGCAGCAGGAAACATGGTTGATGAGAGTGTTGAACCTGACAAGGTAAAAGAAACTAAAAAAGTAAGAGCTGTAGAGCCAGTGATTAGTCTTTGTCACTCTGTCACTACAAGTGACCGCTTTCATCAGCTAAAACTCTATTGTTGATTAGGTATGTGGGTGTTCATCAGTAATGCTGGGCTCCTAGCATAAATAACATAAAATTAGCAAACAGAGAAATTCTTTTTACTGATATAAAATCTTGATTACTAGGGCATTAAAGTCTCATCATCCCAAGTAACATAAATTAAGTCAAACATTTTGTTCATCATAATCATGCTCAAGAAATTCCTGTAAATAACTGACTCCCTGTTAAAACTTGTGACCTTTACTGTCAAGGTCATCATTTGAAGCCCTAAATCTTTAATTCTGGATGAATTTCAACATTCAGTGTGGGGATCTGTAGAGCCACCTTATAGTCTGGCTGTGTCAGCTCAACACACCCACACCACACAATGGTTGATATTCCTCCAGATGTGCCACAGACACAGAAAATCCAGCCAATTTTCACAACAAAATACACAGTGCAGATTTTAGCAGTGCTTCTGAAATTCTCATGGTGACGTTTGAAGATGTGTGAAGGACAAAAACCCACTGAAAATTACAGCAAGTCTAATATATTGGCAGACCTGATATACTGGCTGATATTGGCTAATTGCCAATATAGCAGTATTTGCACTTAAAACAGCCAATAAATGAAATAATACAGAAGAGATAGGATCAACACCCTTTAACCATGCTATTAGTGTCGATGTTAAATAGATTGTCTACCAAAGGGCACTCCAGAACTTTCCTGCTGACAAACATAACAAGCATCTGATTTGAGCAGTCATCCATAAATGAGTAATCTATTACTTTATGTGAGAAAATAAGACATGTCAGACATGCACCCAGTGCATGTCTGACATGTCTGACACCACCTCAGAGTCAGAGGTGGTGTCATAAATGCATTATAATGAAATCGTTTTGGAAGCAACACTCTGCATTACGTGATCATCCTAGTAACACATCTGGGCAGCTATTTAAACCAAGCCTCTACTTGAATGAATATGAAAAGAGCCACAACACACACATAAAAACTCATGAATAATCTTTTTTTTTTAACACGTCTGCTTCTACTTTGCACGCTCAAGTTTCACAGTGTTACGGCCAATCCAACCATCGTCTGCTCATCTGACCTACAGCTTTTCTACATTACTGTAGTTCCCCCTCACCCCGACTGCACAGGTGAAAGTTATAAATCTACAGTGTGAATGCAACAGTCCAATTGGCTCAAATGTTTCCTGGTTCATCTAATGACCGGCTCTTTGGTGACATGGCAGGGACAACAGAGTATCTACATTTTACAGTTTCTATCGGTTAATGGTCGTTTTTTTTCCCACTCTGTTGGATTTGTTATTCATTCATGAGACACTTACTTTTAGTTTTTTAGGGCCTTTGAGTTTTGCTTACTTATCTCACTAGTTCGTGTTTCGCAATTGCTTCATGTCCCTTTTCATGTCCAGTCTGTCTTTGTCTCTTCTGTGTTCTGTCTTCAGCTTCTGTTGCGATCTTGTCCTCTTGTCTAGTGGGATTTTTTTTGCTCTCCCTGTCTCGTTAGTTAGATTTAGTTCATCTGCATTTCCTGGTGTGTTCCGTGTCCCTAAGTACCTCATGTGTATTTAAGTCTTCAGTTTCCCTTTGTTCTTTGTCATGTCGTTGTGATATCCCCTCATGTTGTGTGTACTCCTGTCTGCTAGTTTGTTCCAGCTCTTCTCTGCCTTATGTTTTGTTTGCCACTTACCAGGTAATAAAGCTGAGTTTTATTACATTGTGGGGCATTGTATATAAGTGTAAAAATATTGTTTACTTTTACAGTTCATTAATTAAAGCAAAAAGCAGACTTAACACTCAATGTGCTAAAAAACAACGTGTTTTTTGACTGTAAAAGCTTATATAGCTTAGAAAGTCTTGTTGCTTTTGCTTTAGTTTCCTGAAATGAAACCATCTCCACAACATGGACTTGGTTGGCAGTTGCTCATATAATTTGAGTGTTGGCAATAAATGTGTTGTTAATGTGTAGTAAATGTGGAATGAATGTGGTAGCAAGTGTCTCGGGAGCTCAGAGGAATTAACAGGCTTCAAATTCCTCAACGGGCCATGAAGATTTTAGCGGGACAGACAGAAGCAGACGTGTGATAGGGATCTGATGAGAAGAAAACAATTGCACTGATCGCTGTGGTAGAGCTGTATCATCGCAGCAGCAAGTAACAAGAAGTGAAATCAACATAAAAATTAGCAACAATTGTGCAACGAGGGCCGACTCCAACCAGTTGAATGCAACCACCAATCATTAAATTCTTTAAATAATTTCTTCTCAGCACATGTCTAATTTTGGTTTTTCAACATCAGAAAAGTACAGGATGGGACAGTCTGGCCTCCCAGCACCACCGAAGTTTCATGAGTTCAGAAAGCAACACTGAGTTGACTGTAAGAATTTTTCTTATCCTGAACGCCGAGTAACAAATTTGTGCTGGAGGATTAGGTCATATTTGGTTTCATTAAATGGATGGCACATTTAAATAACCATGACCAGAGCTGGTTAACAAGTTTTTTTCACTTTAAATGGTAAATGGCCTGTATTTGCATCTTTGAACCTGACAGAGCTGTCACTTTATAGTTACAGGCAGAAAGCAAATACAAACAAAGACTTTACACTGGAGCAAGATTGACAGAAACAATACTTCAGGTCATATATCAATATATTCAAAAAGGAGGTGGTTGACAGCAGGAAGCTGGATTGGGGATGTTTTTGACTGTATAACACATCTCACATGGGCTCCTGCTGAGTTTCAGCCTCCACCATAGTGACTCAGTATATTGACTGAGTGAGGCCCTAAAGGACCGTGTAAGTTTTACTTCTTCTTGAGAGCTTGTTGATTGTAGCTCTGATTCACTCGTTTTGGCTTGAGTGGCACTAAAATTGTGAAAAATTGTAAAATTGGCTTAGTGACATAATGGTAGGAATATCCATTTTTATAGAGACTTCAGTCAAAATCAGAATATTTTTTGCAACATTTGCTTTCATTTCTCGTTGATATTTCACAAATATTTAAAAAATTAATATTAAAGATACAATTTAACTTCCCGGAGGCAAGTAAATAAAATAAAAAAGTATGTGATTTCCCAAGACTTTACTGTACAAAAAAACTAGTATATATTAAAAAAAACCCACCTGATGTAAAACAGCAAATTTTAGGCTGATATTAAGAAAAAATATAGAGAAAATCAGTCCTTCTCTGCTGTATTTTCTTCTATTAATGCAGAAAAGACACAATTCAAATGTTTCAAATTAAGAGAGAATACACTTAATAGAAATATAAATATGCATAAATAAATATACACATTTACTAGACTTTAGGTATGTTTTAAAAAAATAACTGCCAGAAAATAGGTATTTACAAAAGTACAATTACAATCCTACGTTATATCAAAACCACGATGGAGGTGGACGGGCTTCAACCCACCAACCTTTCGATTAGTAAGTGGTCTGCTCCACCTCCTGAGCCACAGCATAATATATACAAAAATGGTGCTTCAATTGACAGACAGAACGTTGTTACCAGATTACTAAAATAAAAACGATGCACTCCATCCTTCTCTGTGCTTTGATTAAAGAGCAGCTCTTGTCCTTAACCTCATCCCTGTGTCTCATACAATTAGAAGAGCTTTACGCCGTCCTATTCTTCAGGAGGGCTGAATTAACTCTTTGTGGAAAGAAGTGGTTTTTTTCTCATGAATCGTGCAAAAGTACAAAAAGATGAAAGAACATAAAAAAAATTTTGAAACAGGCATGTTTGCGTTAATGACAACACAAGAATCAGACCCTCTCCATCCCTTTTCTTTCTGTCGTCACTCAAGTCAGATGCTGACATTAACCTACAGCTGTCTTCCTCACAGTTGAAACAAATTCACAGGCGTGCCATGAGAAGGAGAACATGTAGCTAAAACTGTCTCTGTCTTTGATTTGACTCTCAAATTTTCTTTACCTTTCCCAGCAGTCTTTTAAAAATTTTTTTACATAGCAGTACACAATATGGGCCTTCCCTTCCTGAATCACAAATTTCTCTCCATTCGTGTGACTATTTTTGTCTGAAGCCCAATACTCACATATTTTACAAGGACAGGGTCGTGAAAGGAGCACAGGATACAGCTGTGTATTACAGCCCTATTATTTAGCTGACAATCCAGCCTAAATAGAATGTTTTACTATAGAAACTACCAGAATCCTCTAGATGTTATTTAAGAGGGAACCATAGGACTGATGTAGCATCTGCAAGGACATGGACGCTGTATTGAAGTAGTTTCAAAGGGTTTCACTTCAAGATAAGGAAAGCCCAGACTGGACCTTCTTGTTAAAGTCACCCATACACGTGATTAAAAAGCCTCCTGGTCAGTGTTTTCTGGCTATCTTTCCAGGAGGGTCTATGATGAGGCGCAGCAGACATGGGAGAGATCAGGTTTCTTGGTTAGCTTGTGAAGACCTTGCTGTCCTGGAGGATTTAGTAGAAGATAAGGAGAGGGAGGTCTAACCATCTCTATTTAGACTGCTGTCCCTGCTCTGACCCATATAAACCATCTTCCAGCTTTGGATCAGCCCTACTCTCCTGTATGTGCACCTGTTTATTCATGAGGGGCTCAAAACAGTATGAAAAGGAACATGGCAGCACTTTGTAATATCACAGAACTGTAGTATCCTAAACGGGGTTGGACTTTTTGGAAGATAGCGGCAGAGCAGACAATTGGTAATTATCAAACAATCAATATACTTCACTATTTATCAACCAGCATGATTAATCAAAAATTGAAATTCATTGATTTCACATTAATTCACTTTTTTTTTTGTCTCTTTAAAACGTTCGAATGCCTGCAAGCTTCTACTGTTTTTTAGCATCCAGCACTATAAACGTTGTGTAATTACAAAACTGCAGGACCGACAAGATGTCTGACAGAGGGCCACTTCATCCACTTCACGATTTGACAGTGGAACAGCCTCATGCCTCATGGACTTATCAGGACCGTGCTTCCAACTCCTCGAGTGAGAAATTATTTAATTTCTTAATAAGAAAACAAAAATAAATAAAACATTTGCAGAGTTTCTTACACTTTCTTTAGTGTAAGAAATAGTTCATGTTTTGCACATTTATTACAGTGATGCTTGAACAGTGTTATTTGTGCTATTAATTTTAATAGATGTGCTCATATGATAACAACCATGAGTGAGAATGTATCCAGTTAATATTGACAGCCCCTCTTCTCAATATGTTGCTTAGAGCCATTAGTGGTCAATAATATTATACATTTAAGCTGCCTGGTATGCCATAGTAAACATATCTTTTCGCTAGTGTGGTGGTATTTGAAAAATTTAAATCACGCATGAAATTAAGTGACATGCCAGATTTACTGCTGTCGAGTCCTGCAGCCAAGCATCCTGCTGTGTTTTTTATGACAGCTACAATCTTTAAGGACCCCACGCGCTTCCTTCAATGTTAAAGTGCAAAAGATCATAAATAAGTAAACATTGGCCAACTTAATTTTACCCTCCCCCATTAGTTACATCAAAGACTACATTTGGTAGCTCCTTCCTAAATGGGTACCCACAAACAACTCATACTCATCACTAAACCTTCTGGATGATTGAAAGCTGAGTGAGTGCATTTAGGGAGCAGTTTTTGTATGTATGTATTGTCACACAGGAAATCATCAGGGCCAGATGGATGACCAGTCATTTAGGCTGCAAGGGCAACTGGAGTTTCAGAAAAGCAACACAAACATTGCTTACTTCACTGAATGGCTTTTATCAACTGGGCGCAATCAGGTCAGTCAGGTTAGGAGCACTGCGAGGAATTTGAATCAGATTTTTTGGTCGACAGTCACAACATTAAAAGACGAGCTTTCTTTTTACCGTCCTGAAAAACCAGAAGAGTTGTTTTTTCAGATGTTCAGTTTTAATCACTTTTTAGTCGTTTAATCATCCATTACATTGGAAATGGGCTTTTAAGCACTACATCTATCCAAAAGTATCCCCTCCAATTAAATTTCACTAAATTCAATTCCCACTTGGGCTACAACAATCTAATCCCTGCATCACTGTATCCGGCTCTCAGTAAATCCATGATCCCAAGTCAAAGAAAATATTCTAAACATAACAGGGTCCAAAATTAATCGATTTTCTCTTTAGTAAATAAAATTCCCAAAGGTTAAATATTTGTAGTAAAATATTCATACTGATGATTTTGCCGACATTTGACACTTATTTCCGTCCTGCCACTCGTTTGTATTTCCACAATATTCACCCTTACTCTGACAATGAGTGGCCAACCTTAACACTAACCAGGCAGTGAATGCCAGCGTTTCAGAAGCAGAGCTGGGAGGGTCTTTGTGGAATATGAGAATCAAAAACGTAGATAATAAAAAGGTTTAAGTGGATAAAACTAATAAAGCCTCCAATAGGTTTACAAACCTCTCGGTTTTAATTCTAATAGAAAATAATAGTAAAAATGTAGAATTTTCAGGATTATAATTCTCATATTTAGTGGTGTAAATTTTACTACACTTTCCACTCTTTCACAGTGGAGAACCGTGGCCTTAGACGTGACACTCAGCTGCAAACCACCCCAGTGCAAGCTGGAGTTTGTCATACATTAACTCCAAAAGGAAAGCAAAAGATCTCGTCTCTGCTCTTTGCAACGATGAAAGCAAAGCAGAGAAGCAGAAAACCAGGAAATTCGTGTTGTCAGATATTGTCAGTGGAATAACATGAAGGAAAACACGGAGAGTGGGGGAAGTACATAGAGTGGATAGTGGGAATAAAACCCACAGCCTTGAGTACAGGCCAAGTCTTCGTTTTGGGGAGTGGGGGCAGTTGAAACACAATCTCACACCAGTTTGTAATAAAAAAGTTAGAAAATGCAATAAATATTTTACATACGCACACACAGAAAAGGAAGAGAGCATAGAATATAGAATAATTCGTGCATGGGTTATGGAGGAAACTGCTTATTTGAGATGCTTATAAGATAGATAGATAGATAGATAGACAGACAGACAGACAGACAGACAGACAGACAGACAGACAGACAGACAGACAGACAGACAGACAGATAGAAGCTTCACAAGTAGTCTCAACAGTAAATAGATAATGTGAGTGGACAGCTAACAACAAGCAAGCTTTTTAATGTTGAACAGTGCTTTATTTATTCAGCAGTAAACTCTGTTCAAACCTTTTTGGCATTTCACTGCTTGAAGAAAATAAGAGAGCAGCAGCCACTGAGGAGAGAGCCAATACATCTTTGAACCTGACAGAGCTGTCACTTTATAGTTACAGGCAGAAAGCAAATACAAACAAAGACTTTACACTGGAGCAAGATTGACAGAAACAATACTTCAGGTCATATATCAATATATTCACAGAGAACACTGCTGCATGCTGTGGCTGTTGATTTACAGAATGTACCCGGAAAACGGTATTTTACAAAATGACAGAGTAGTATTTCACAGTTTCACATAAATGGCTGCAGAGGTGGTCACTTCAGACGTACACAGATACACACGATGCAAAATAACACATTGCTATTCTTGTAAGGACTTGTTTTAAATGCATTACTGGCCTGACAAATGCTTTTTTTTTTCTCCTTTTTTTGCTGTTTTTAATAAAAACACAGCCAAAACAAGATGTAAAGCTGCAAGAGGTCTGAGACCTGCATTCTTCCTCCAGGAAGTATTACAGCCAAAAACAGCTGGTTAAAAAAAAGCGTGGCACATTCAAGAAAAGTTCTTTTGTGTTTATTAAAAAACAAAAATCCAAAACAATAAGTGAATTTAGACGGGACCTACAGTAGCAAATGTGGCTGGACAGATGGAAAACGCTGTGATCTAGCTTGATATCAGCAGGGACAAACTTTCTCCTGCCTTAATAAATATTTACTTTATGTTATTAGTATGTTGGCGGTCAAATTAACATGATTTTTTTTATTTGTTGTGCCCCTGTGGTTGTAGATTATCAATAAAATTTGCACAGCTGGAGAGAGAAGACAGGGGGAGTGTTTCTTAGCTTTTCAAGGAGGGCATCTCTGAAAAATTTGAGAACCATGCTAAGTCAACAATGCCAAGAGTACATAATGAGGAGGCCGGGGTGGTTTCAAATTGCATGGAGGAATCAGTGAATTCAAGGTGGCAAGTGTCCCGTAAAACTTTCCCTGCTGAACATCTATAATTGTGGAAGAAATTCAGCTGGAAGTCAAGAAGCTAATGAATGAGCCACTGACTGAGAAACATAAGCACTTTACTAGAAAAGCTTTGTAGTTTGAAACAATCCTCTCTCAGATGATCCTCTGTCTGAAACAAGCCAATTTATCTATTGTTTTTCCTCTTTGCTGCTTCTTTTAAACATAAAGGTTTAACAGCAGATGGCCACATTAGCGATATCCAGTCTTTTTGATCTCATACCAGGAGAAGAAAAAAACTGCCTGAAACTGAAGCCTGAGATTTTGGCTCACATGGATTACTTGTTCACATGCTGACCTCATTATTTGAACCACAGCCTTGGTGAATGTGAACATTCCCAATTTTAACTCTATGTATATATAACAGAAAATAAGGAAAAACATGTGAAATCTTTTTTAAACTTACTTTCAGCTTATTTTATTAACTTATTTTCAGTGTAATCCATTTGATGGGGTTACACTGAAATGGTTTATGATTCTTTGGTCAGTTTTAATTTCGGTTAACTATACAAATTTATGCTGTTAACCAACTGCTAACTTTACCTTTTCAGGAGACTGCCACCAAGTTTCTGTTAGCGTTTGTTTAAGAGAAGGCTCAAAACAAGTTTTCTGATCCACTTCCCAGTGTAACCAGATACTTCCCGTGGACCATGCAGGACAGAAACAGACTTCACTACTAAGCCATGTTCATTACATTTAAGCAAATTGTCTTGTGTGTAATTTGGACAATGAAAATCAAAGACATAGGACACAGAAGCTATATCAGGCTGCAGCCTCACACACAGTATTTCTGTAAGCAAATTCACTTAAACCCAGATAAAATAATGCCATTTATCCTGAACCTTTAGTATAATCCTATGAATAATCCACATCTTACAATTAGCAGAGTGCAAACGACAAAATGATGCCTGAATTGTTGTCAGTTTTTAGGCTGGCTGGATATTGTGACCCTTGTAAGTATAGAAATAGACACACGCCTGTAGATACATCCAAGCTCACAAATTACTTTTGACAGTTGTGTGTTCGTCCTCTGCTCCCTCCACTTACATCGCACCAGTTGTCCCAGTAGGGCGGGACTCTGCTCACACTAAATGCTCCCTTTATCGAGTCCCTGGGCCTGGCTCGGACACTGCACAGTAGGACAGTGTGTGTCCATGTGTGTGTTCGCTGAGTTGAAGAGCAGTTGTCGATGACAGCTGCATGAGAGGAGGGAGAGAAAGAGTCAAGTGGCCTCAAATAGCCGACGTTCTCCTCATTCATCTGAAAGACTTCGCCACTCTTTCTCTCTCACTCAGCAGCCATTCGTGTGAAGTTCACATTTCTTTTGCTGACACAGCCATACAGTTTCATAAAACGCTCATAACAAAGAGGTAAGCACAGTCCGCTCTGCAGTGAAGTTTAGAGGTCAATCTGCTGCTGTCGTAGAAATGTCCCTCCTAGTCTATCAGCGGTAGGTAAAAGGCTCTGGTTATGCAGTTCGACCCATCAAGTAGTTTTACATTAAATATATACCATGGCAACATGCTTTAATCCACTTTAAGTGGTTTTTCAACCAACACCAAATGTCTCAGTTAACCTGTAAATGTATCGTCATGTATATTTTCTGTGACATGAGTTATCGTTGTGTAAAGGGAACCTATCATGCTTATTTACAGCTCAGAACTTTCATTCTTAGACTCTACCAGAGTAGCTTTGCATGAATCACTGTTTTCTTTGGCCATTTTCCTGCTTTTTCTTTCATTTTTAGTCCAGTCCTTGAACCTGACCATTTTCAGAGAACCCTTAAATCGTTCAAGTATAAAAAGGCACCTAACTCAAAGCATTAACCACTGTTGTGTCTACAGTAACAACCTAGCAAAGAACCAGTTTTAAATTGTACATCTACAGTAGGCACTTTGCTAGTAGCAAGCTGCTGCATAAGCACATTCCTATAGCTGAATCTATGAAAAACACCAAAGATAACAGTTTAAAAGGAATAAAATTATATTTTTGCACCAACAAGGTGATTCCCAAAGACCTACTAGCTCAACAATTTAAATCTCCTGCCATGATGTGCACTGTCTTAAAAAAAATTAAGGTGGTCATACCAAATATTGACTTTCAAGCTGTTTCATAATGGCCAAACTTTGCATTTGTGTTTGCACATGCTCCACTATACTGCTCCTATTTCCAATTTCCCATGCAAAACATAAAGAAAAGTTATTTTGAATGACCAAAAATAGTAAAGAAAGCAATAACAGGTCCCCTTTAATAGTGTATTTTGGGTTATTTTTGTTTGGGTTATGACCAAGAAGAAGCAGTTGGCAGCGTTTTCAAGCAAGCACTGATTTGGTGAAGTTTGAAAAGTGTGATATTTATCCTAAAGTGTGATTCAATTTGGACTACAAATAAAATGTTTAGAGACCTTTACATCACATGTTGGTGGAAGAGGTTTTTCTGTCAGGGCCAACAATGTGCTCAATATGCCAAGAAAACAGGAACTTGTGATTTTTAAACATCACAAGTTCCTGAACCTTGAGATTTTCAGTATAAACACAAATAAAACAGAAAGGCAGCAAAACGGTGCAGTATAATTGGTGTAATAATTTCAGCACGTAATGCAACATGTAATGCTCCTGCAGTAACCTTGATGAAAACATTTTAAATTTTAAACCAAATGCACTTGAGATGTTTCGGAATCATCAAATCTATGCTTACTGAGCTAACAGCCTGTGTATCTGCTGCACTCAAAGGCAACAAAGTCTGCATTCCTATCCTGTTAATCATAGCCATCTGCAGTTATTAACCATAAAAAATGTAAAGAAAAACAAAACATTTTGTAAAGATATTGATTTGTTTTCCAACATCTTTGTTGTGGTATTGTCATATATATTAAATCCTCAGTGACACAGGCCTAGACGCCAAGCGGTGACATCGGGTTAGCTATGCTGAAGTGTGCATTTTGACTGAAAGCTGCTTTTTTGAGGTTGGTAATGTCAAAATGGTTACATGGAGATATACAGTGCAGCACTAAAAACTTCCTTGCGATTGCTTCAGTCAAAAGCAGAGTTCCTCAGTCATGCTGAATTGTCTGTTAACATTCGCCAACTACTCAAAAAGCAAAGTGAAACTGTCAAAACTGCGATGCAAATTTGAAATGGAGACCTTTGGCCCTTAAAGTAAAAACTGTGCACTTTAAACTGAGTCGGTTTCAGCAGTAAGTCACTTTTACTTTGAAGGCAGTTCCAGCTTCACACTATTAAGTTTCACAACATCCTGGCGAGTGAATGGCAAGTCTTTGCAGATGAGTCAGCATCTCCGGGCAACGATTTACCTGGTGGTGGCCACCAACCACAAGCAACCATTCACCAATGGCTCAACGAATCCACATTTGTCCCTCACGACTAGAGGTTGCGGGGATTACTGATTGATCTTCAGGTCTGTGTTACTGAGCCCTAACTTTGTGCAGTGCCATATGAGACAACAGTTTGCTTCATCTTTAAAATGTATGAGCACACTTAAAGGAACCTCACACATTTTCCCATATTTTCCCAGTTTTGGAGATACTAGCTGCCTTTCTCTTGAATTCAGTGGAACTACACAGCATTCATCTTGTGGTGTTCAAAGCACCAATAATGTGGATATTTTTAAAAAACTGCAATTGTGTCTCCTTCTACAAATCATGACCCAGAAGCCTGTTTTGTTTTGCTTTGTTCGTGCCAAGCTACACCTGCTGAACATAGTTTCCATGTGGCACATTGAAAGACAGGGCCTGAATTTGGTAGAGAGGAAATAGTTCTAGATGGTGGATTTTAAAAAAATATGATGTGCTCATTTTTTCTGGAATGACGTACTGCTGCTATGTCTGCCACTTTAAACACCACATTGTCACTTAGTGCAATTTTAGGAGAAGGCAGCTGATGTATAAAAAACTGGGCATCTCACATCAAAACAGTTCAGATGGATATTTAGCGCTACAAGCCAGGAAAAATATGCCTCTTTAAATTTCTAAGGTTTGAAGCTGTAATCATGGCTTAAATATCTTTTGATATCAGTTTAAATTCATTCATTCAGGTTACATTTAATGTGTACTGTGCTGTGCCGGATGAAACATTACTCCATGTATACCCAAAAAGTTTGTCCTCCTCCCTTCGCTCTCTGCCAAAATCTTGATGTGCTGCCTCCTTGACACCAGCGTGGCCTTTCCTCCAGCCATAACACACTCCTAGTGTCTGAGCCCAGTTGCCCCAGTGAGGCAAGTCCTGCCAAGTCCTTTCAGGCGCTAGTCTTTGGAGTCCGACAGCACATGTGTCTCTGTCCGTCTGTCCAAAGACTTTTTCCACTTTAGGAATGTTGTCCCTGCCTGTTACAGAAGCACAAAGAGTCTTGTCTTTGTCCATATCCATCAAGATCATATTTTCTCTCTCTCCCCTCTGCGAGTCCACTTTTGTTTCCATGTTCGCTGTGTATCCACACTGTTGCCCTTCAGCTCAGCAGGGCTGCACTGCTGCTGCACAGTCCGCCGTAACACAGAGCTGCAAGTAAACCAGAAGCCGTTACAGCAGGAAAAAGAAACTGCTGCCTCACTGTTTTTGTCTATCTGTCAATTTATCTGTCAGTCATCCCACAACAGCAGTAGAGTAGAGCAGGAGTGCAGGAAAGCGGCTACAGCCAAAGTAGTAGACAAGAAGAGGGGGGAGGGGGGTCTCAGTGGTCTCTAAAACCAGTACAAATCCTTGCTCTTATCCTGTGCTGGCAGACCTGAGAGAAAAGGAGAGAAAAGCAGGAAAAGAAAAGACAGAGAAGGAAAAGAAGGTAGATTAGAAAACGAGGCGCAAATGCCCTGTTGATAAAAGCAGAAGGAACTGCCCGAGGCAGAGGGGGATGAAAGCGCGACAGCAACAGAAAAGAAAGTTGACAGCTGGTGTTAAGGTGCTGATTGACAGCCAGTTTGTTGGTTTAAACCACTTGTGTAAGTTGATCTCAGGCAGGGAAACAGAACGTTATTTCATTCTGCTTTTCACAGTATGTTACTAAAGCTGTTTCCCCCCAATTAGATATTGAGAGATACACAGAAAGAGAAGGTTATAATGAATGCTAGAGCAGCCTCATTTATTAATTAGTTTTCTAAATGAGTGCGCTTTTTGACAAATCAAGTTCAACATCTGCACAAACAAGCAGCAAAGGTTTAGCATGTCAATATAGACAGCAGAAAATCCATTTAAAAGACTGATATCAGTGTCAATATGAATGTCACTTACTGGTTTTCACGGGTGGTTTTCATCGACTCGAAGTCAAAGTGTAAGCTCACATCTTAAGCTCAATTGATTGATTTTGTTTCAATTACTTCAGTCCCATAACAAGTTAACCTTGCATCTCATTACACAGTTTTCCCGAGCCTTTCATTCTTCTCAAACAGTATTTAAAAGAAAAAAATCCAGTAACCGACACTTCACAGATATGTCTGTTCTCGGTGTCTTTCACCAATACTAATTACCAATGAGAACGAATCCAATGAGAAGAATGCGACGCAGCATTTAAATCAATCCAGTCTGCAATTTGTATTAAGACTGTTCTGTTCTAACCTCACAACAACAAATCAACATAAAACAATTATTCTTCTGTGTTTGCTTTGAATCTCTTAGTGTGGGAAAACATTTTTATCTCAATTTCCAATTAAAGGTCGTGCTCTTTCTGAGATCTTTGATATCCGAGGAGTTCTCAGTCCTATTATTACTCAGTACTAGAGTAGTTTTGGATGATTTACACAAGCAGATTAAGCCAACTTTCTTTTAGGATTTCTTTTGGATATCCACACTCATTCCTAAAACTAGGAAGAACTTTCAAAAATCAAGTGTTTAGCAGTATTAAACCTGAGCTTTTGGCTCATATACTGACAAAAATATGTATGACAGTAAATAAAGAAAAACATAACAGGTCTCTCTTTATTTAAGCTAACATTTTAAGTAAACAATGACCAGCCGACATGCAATTTGAGGGCCTCATCACAACTCACCAAAATACTTGCCATCGACCCCTGAGGCAAAGCAAGCAGACTAAACCTTATCCACTGCAGGATTCTGCCATTAATTCGTTTTTCTTCTCTAACCATTCATGAAGTTTGCATTGTTTCATAACAAAAGCTTAGAGAGCATTAATAGAGAAAGCATAATACATCTTAATCTGAAAGCTGAGGCCTTAAATAGGATTCAAATAACTTTAGCTATCTAAAAATGTTAAATTTTGCATGTTAAAAGATTATTTTTAACTTACGCGATGACAAGAAGATATCCAAAAATTAAATTGAGGGGCTTTTTATTGCAAAATTTACCTTCCAGTGCTTGGTTTGGAACTATTTTACAAAGAAAGCGGTTCTACTCAAACAAAAATATTTTAGATTTTTGATTAAACTTGGTTGTTGAATTGCTGGGCCTCTCTTCCCCAAGCACAAAGCTCATCATTGTTTTATCACTGTTTTACTAAAAATAGGCTGCTGACTAAAAAGCTGGTGTAAAAGTCATTTTGTCATAACTGTGCAGAATGTGTGTGCTGCAGTTCAGCCTTTTGTTAGTTCTATTTGTTTAGTGCATATGACAGTTGTTGCAATTCTGATGAGGAGAGATCCTCCTGTTCATCATCCAGCTGTTTCTTCTTTTTTCTGTCTATTTTAGCTCAAGTGCCCACTTGAGTTGAATTTTCTGTTACCTGAAGGACAGAAGATGCAGTTTTCTATGCAGATCCTAAAATAAATCGACTTCAAAATTGGCAGTACCTGTGTCCATGTTCAGTCCAATCTCTGTTCCTGCCCCCGTGAAGGCACCGCTCCAGGTCGACCCCGTCCCCGATTCCCCTTTACCCCCGAGGTCACAGGGAGAGCCACTGGGCCCCGGTACCGAGCTGCCGGACGTCAGGCGGTGGTGCGACCTCACTGACGGCACCAGCAGCGAGCCGTAGCGTGGGTCGAACGCTGTGCCGTACATCTCGTGAACACCTGGACGTGGGTAAGCTGAGCTCTGGGTGCTTATAGCACCTCCTAGCGAGTAAGGGTGATGGTGGTGATGGTGGTGGTGGTGGGATGGGTGCCAGGCATCGGGGCTGGGCTGGTGGAGGTGGCTGTGCAGGGAGGCAGAGGAGTAAGGGTCACCTGGAAAGGAGAGCTCTGTGTGGGGAGCCGACAGAGCGCTGCCCAGTGTGGAGGAGACTGACGGCTGGTAGGAACTGTTCCAGAAAGACGGAGGGAAACTTCTCTGGCTCATAGGAAAGGATCCATCTGTGAAGATAGAAATGCACATTAATGAAGGAAACTCATTTCATAAGTATGACACACCTACTTATTTAGACTTTTAAAAAGTATGTAGCTTGTGGTTGAAGGTTCATTCTTGACTGTTGTTTTGAAACAAGGATAATTTTTTTAGCGTCATAATTTATGGTATGCGTATTGAATTTATCGCAACTTATTGATCATCTTTTTAAGGCAAAAAAGCATAAAATACAGTCTTTTCAGCTCCTTTAATGTGAATTTTGCTGCTTTTCTTTCTTTAATATCACTGCAAGTGGAATCAGTTAGTTTTTTTAGACAGTTTAAAAATGTAATTTGAAGCTGTGTCCTTGGCAATGTGGTATTTGTGATGGTCATTTCTCACATTTTTCTGATATTTTATGTACAAGATAATCAATGACTGCAAAATAGTCGATGCAATTTTAAAGCAAGCGCTGCTGAGTAATAATAATAATAATAATTATGAGGCTTGAGGATAGTAAGTTTTGTTACAAAATGGTACGACAATTTAAATTCCTTCCTCACTCACAATCGGTCATTTTTTTGCTAATAAAACTTACATAAAGGTGCTGGATTTAAAAAGTGTTTGCTAAACGGGAAGAAAGGAAAAGCAACTCAATTCAGCATAGATTTCAAAAATAATAAAGGAATGAATCCTTTTATGTCGGCTTTTATCATCCCTTTATGTTAACACAGCTAAAACTGAATATTAATGGGGATAGCAATTCAGTTTCTTTTAATTCTTTAGCTGATGGAAAGAATCACCGGTTAACGTGACCCTAAAAAGGATTTCACTTCAGCGAAACCTGTGATAGATGTAATGTCATTAAAAGCGATATACAAAAAAATAAATGAGAAAATTCCTGGCAAATACTTTTAATTGTGCACTGAATTTATATCTTTGGATAAATATGTAGCTCTCACCATCTTTAATCTGACCCTGTAAAGGTATTCCTGTTGTTGCATATATTTAAATCACTCCAAATCAGATAACTGGCAGCAACACAATGTGGATTTCTTAACATATTGTCATATGTTTTTGTTATCATCTCTTTTTCGTTGCCATAGTTTACACAATAAAAAATACAAATTCAGACATGAGTGCTCAGGTGTAGTTGAGTTATTTCATTCTCATATTTCCTTTGGGACTAAAATTCACTGAATTATTTTAGTATTTTTTATCTGCATTGTCTCCTTTCTCTTATTTTGTTGGGGACGTTGCACTTGGGCACCAATTATGGCAACCCCCCCCCCCCCCGCCTTGGATTTATTACTTCCTGAGAATTCTATCCTAAACCAATTAGATCAGGCGTGGGTTGATCATCAGTTTGCTTTGTGTTTTTGTGCTCTCTGGTCCAATTCCAATCCGGCCCCTTCACACTCCCGCTCCGTCACAAGTGTAACTCCACGAAGAGTCACACTTGTGGCTGCTGAAGGATCGCTTAATTAATGGATATGGTAGAATCGTAGCGGCAACCTCTGGGATGTTCTCGCCTTTCTCAGCTCAAAACAGGAACTTGCAATCAGCATCTGGAGTGTCTGGATGTATTAAGATCGGGTCCATTACTTATTGGAAAATACAACTGCTCCGTTTCAATTTCATTTCCTTCACAGAGTGTGGTTAGTAAGCCTGCACTGGTGCAGCTTTGGCTTTGGTGGGTTTATAACCCACTTCCACTCAAGGCTAATTGGTTTGGAATAGCACTTAATGTAGGGGACCGTCCACGCAAAGGCGCAAAGGGACTGAAAGCATGCAGGGAGGGGGGTGTAGCTGCCAGATTGTAATTGGGCCTCTGACTCTGATGAAGTCACGGTAGTGTTGAAGCAGGATTATTCCACTGAATTTTCCTCGGAAAATGCAAAGTCAAGGCTCAATTAAAAACTTTTTCCCCCCTTAGAAGGACACAACATATAATTATGTTGAGCATGATGGGGTTTTTTTAATAAAAAATGATTCTATTTATGTGATTTTACTGTAATAGTCAGTAAAACTTCTGTTTTCATTTTAAGATATTTGCACAATGGACCATTATCACACTTGTGGTGCATATGAAACACGTCTCTCCCTCTAAATAATCTGAAAGCTGTTTCAGAGGTGTTTCTTTATAGACTAAATTCTTCTTTTTATTCACAAGAACAGGCTGAATTACGCCTACTTATTGAATACCTACTTATCGTACTATTTGTATTTATCATATGTATGTTTCCTATATTTAATAGATACAATCAGTTATTTTACTTGTAATTTTCTACCACTAAAGTTAAATAGCAGCTTTCATCATTGTTAGTGATGGTTCACATCAAAAGGTGGCATTAAAATCAATCCTACAATTTTAAAGACATACACACTTTTTGGGGACATACATGACACACAACTTTCCATTATCCTTTCTATACACATGGACAATTCCTAAAAAAACACTATAAAAAGTTGGCATTACACATTTAAAAATATCACACCAGTGCATGTAAATAGATGCCTGGGGCATAATTGATTCTACTCAATCACTTTAATATTTAAAGACAATGAAAAGCAGCATAAAACTCCACTAAAAGAAATAAGTGGCAAATATGCAGGAATATTTAAGTATCACCAGTGGAAAAGGGCCACAACGCTGAGTCCGCCAATGTCAACATCAGAAAAAAGATCACACACCACACAACCTGAGAATATTAAGGCATTTCATGAGTAGAAATGTGAAATGTTGAGAAATGTTGCCTACAATTCTCAAAATACTGACAAAATAATCCACTAATACACACATATGTGTGTGTATGTATACATACATATATACAAAAAGAAATACTACACACCTCTTACGGCCTTGTGGCTGCTCGATGCGGGGTATGCACTCGTCTGGCTGAGAGCTCGGCTGAAGTGTTCATCCACCACCGCACTGATATCGCCCTGGAAGTAAGTGAAGAGGACACAGCGGGAACTCAGGTACTCGGCACCGGGCGGCAGCTCCTTGTCCTCCTCTTTGATCGCCGGGGGGCCAAGCCGGCTGCCGCTGTCCTGGTGGTCTTGCATTTTGGAATACAAAGCCAACTTCTAAAAAGGACACAGATATATTTATATGATTGTAATAAAACAATATATTCATGCTTCTGATGCATATATAATGTTTTGTATTGACATGACATTTGACATCAAAAATATATTTCTATAAGGACACAGCAGGTTTTAGAGGAAGATAAAGGAACCCAGTTAGCATCTGCTTGTCTGAGACTGCATTGTCTTAAACTTTATAATAACTTACAAATTTGGCATTAATTTTGAAATTTAAAAAATAAAGTTTTTTGCAGTGTTTGGTCATTTAAAAAAAACAAAAACCAGCTAATACTTCCAGGTATGAATGAATAAACTGGAACATGCTGATATTATCAACATGTGAAGTAAAGTGGTCGTTTTAAAATATAATAATGTATTAAATGTGTGCATAGTAACTGATAATTACAAATAAATAAATAAAAATATATAAATAATAGTGTTAAAACAATATGTAAACGACTTAAGTAACATCAGGGCATCATATGATTGTTGGGTTTTTCTCTGTATCTATGAAGCGCCTTGAGGCGACTTTTGTTGTGATTTGGTGCTATATAAATAAAATTGAATTGAATTGAATATATAATTACTGTGTTATATGATAAATTCAGTTTAAATGACTAAACAAAATAAAGGATTAGAATTTGCTGTCTAGCAAGCACTGAAAATCTAGACTATAATAATGTGGTGTAGCTGGAACAGGCTCATCCCCAGGCTGTTTAGACCAGACAAAGTGAGTTGTAGCACTATGCGAAATATGTGTAGATGTTGACTGAGAGTAAAAAAGAAGCTCTTTAACAGGTCTAGAAAAGCCTGTTTAAAACTAGTCACTCTCTAACTTATGACCCTTGCAGGCTTCAGAGGTCCCACTGACAGAAGCAAATATAATATGAAAAGTTTTGTTAGTAGAAGAAGGACATTTAAGCTGAAAAAAATCTGAGATATACTTTCAAAAAGTGACAATATTACTTTAAACTTACTGATGTTACTTTAACAACTGCACTTAAAGATAAAACCCGAGTAGCAAATAATGTCTGTTGCAGTTTGAATAGCACACATAAAAATATTTTAAAGCAAGAAAATAAATACATTAATAAATAAATAAATACATTTTAAAACAAGTAAAGAGATAGAAGATTGTAAAGCAAATAAGTCTTCATTAAATATTTTTTATTATTATTTTATTTTAGTTGTACTTTTGACCACGTTAAATTAGAATGTTTATCTAATACTGCAATTGACTCTATACCACATATATAACCTATGAGGTAACTTAACAGTGACATAAATGCAAACAACATAAACTGTTGACGCAAAATTGAGTTTGAAACTTCTCTACACTTTACGTTTTGTGTAGCGAGTTTGAACCTTGCAGCAGGTAGCGCAGTGATACAGTCATTTTTATAAGATCCTAAGCGGTGATTAACTGTCTGTTTAACACATTTTTAAACGCGCGCTGTTTTTAAAGAGTGCTTTTAAGGGCTGTAAGTTTAGGATGTGCGCTTTAATGGCCTTTATCTTTTGGATTTATGCGTAATAAAGTTTTATTGACTTTAAATAAAGTTTCTGCATGTGGCTTGCAGCCTAAAGTGAAGACATAAGTCTTATAAAACACTTTATGTCTGTGTGTTCCGTACCTGGTGGTGATAGGGGCTGTAGGAGCTGAAATAAGGCTGAGGACCAAACACTTGGTACATCACATCCAGGCAGCTCATGGCGAAGAAATCACGGATAAGAACCAAGCTTCATTGATAGAGCGTGTATGGTCGGACGGAGCTGAAACAGTAATCCAGGAAGTGGTGGAAAACGGCACACTCTCAGACTCTCTCCGCTGAGCCGCTCTGCGCTCTTTACGCACTGGACTCACACTGAAGGGAACCCCTACAGCTTCCAACCCTCCTCCTCCTCCTCCCGCCACACACCCATTCTGACACCTCCTTCCTACCAATCCGAGCACAGAGCTCCGCCTCCGCCTTAATGGGCTTCTAATTACCGAAAACCAAAGGACACCGCTGAAGCGTGGAGCTCAGGCGTCTGCTGGAAAAAATGAAAAAATCTTCACTTATACTTTTGATAATTATACTATTATACTGTGCTCTATGAAAACTCTGTAATCATAGTCGTGGAAATTTTTTACAAAACTCCTTCCTTCATTATTTCCAATTAAGTGACTTTATTCAAGAATTGCTGCAGTGATTCACATGAACATTAATACAAAACATATAAAAGTTCATTGTTGACCTTGAAAATGATGCTGCGACAAAATACTGTCAAATGTCTATTTAGTTACTTTATTTAAAATTATTATGAAATTAATTTTGTAAATATTTCACTTGTCATGACAAACTCATGTCTGTAAGGAACGTTTTACATGGTAGTTAAAAAAATGATGACTTTATTCTAAAATTTCTGGATTTGTCTGCATTGTTGGGAGTGTTGGGTGTAAATGCCTTCAAATAATTTAAAATAGAGTCAAGTATTAGCATATTGGTCCAAATTAACTACACTGGCAGCCACATCATTAAAGAAAGGTGACATTAACATCCTGAACCTAGATCGGTCAGAGGTCACTTCCTGTTAATAGGTCATTCTTCCTCCCTACCATCATTAAGTGGTGCTCAAGTCTAATCTAAGTCTTAAGGGAACTCTCATTAATATTTTACCATACAAAACCGCTTTGAGACGACTGATGTTTCAACATAGTGCCATATAAATGCCATTTATTTGAATTGATCTGTCTCATTTTACAGTGCCGCTGCCGCATGCCTTCTGCTGAAAACCTTGGGACATGACATTCTTTTGTTTACATATGGATATGTTGAAGTGAGACTTTAAAACGCAGGATCCAAAGGACCTGCTGTAACTCTGCCATACACCACAGGATGACCTCAGAGGTCCCGTGTCCCGATGGGCTGACACTTTACGGAGACATGTGGCTTTTAATGCTGTGTTTGAGCGGTGTATTTTTACCCAGACACTGGGGGTGGGGCTGTGGGGAACCTATGTGGCACCAGGTTACCTGGTAACTTGTCTTTATTCTTATTTTCATTATTAACAATAATAATATGCTAATCAATAATCAACACCATATCAAGTTGTAAGTTTTGGTTTTATTTAGTTTTTTCTCTTAAACATGGGAAATTAGGTTTCTGCTTTTGTACGTTGGATAATAAGTACCATGATTTTTGAAAATGATATTTCCCAAAATTAAAAATTTGTGTAATACCCAGTGATACTGGGTTAAACAAAGACTATGCTGACAAGTCGGTTATGTTAACTTCCATCAGTAAGACTTTATGGTGAGTATGATGGTGCAGAGCTGCTGTCATTGCTCCCAGCTGAAGTTTTCCTCGTGGTTGAAGTCACAGTTGAGAATGTAACAACTGCTGCTTCCTGCTAATTGAATGAGTAAACAAATGAAACCAACCAATGAGTGGAATGTAAAGCTATGAACTTCCCCAATCCCTCAACGGCTGCCCAAATTCTGGAGGTCAAAGGTCAGATAGTTTGTTCCCGGTATGGTGGTATGTCAGTGTGAGTGTGTATAAATATGTAGACTTGTGTGTGATCTACGTGAAAGAAAATAGAAAAAGTCATAATTCATAGACTTACTGTAACACGCAGCTTCACCAGGTTTTAATTTAATCTGGTGTATTTAACATCTACAAAGCCAATGTCAGGACAAAATTAGTAATATAATTACACTGCAAGAGTCTTTTTTTAAAGCTACAATATAACACAATAATATACAGCAGTTATATTTGTTTCAAGCCCTGCTAACAATATTACTGACAATTATAAAACAACAGCAAAGGAATAAACTTATTACAGTGTAATAAAAACAATGTATTATGCTAATAGACAACAGCTCACTTTTAGCTTTCCTTTTGTTTTTTCTCATTTTTATTTATATCAGGTGATTCACGTGATTATATTCTTTATATGGTATATTGTGCTTTAAATTTTTTATTTTTTCTTATTGTGTTCTACAGAATTTCAAAGGACGCTTGCAAAAGGTTTGAAGCTGAATCATACTAAAATAATTTAAGATCATTTTAAGAGACCTGGAGGATAATACTTCATATTAGATATTATACTTCAGATAATATTTCAGTCAGCAGATGTTATCTCTGAACATTACTGCATCTGCTTCCTTGTGTTTGTGATGATTACATTTCTGACGTTTTGATTTAATTTAGTCTGGATGCTTTCGTATCGCACTCTTACATATATGTGTGAACTTCCTTGGTGAATTTTGCAGTGTGTATTTGTGTGTGTTGGTGTTATTGTTATGTAACCACATCTTTCTGAACTGCTGCCAATGATATTTTTAATCTCAATAGTATTATTGTCCTAAAAAACTCTAAAAAAAAGAAAAAAAAGAATCAGTTTTGCTTCAGGTTATATTAAATTAGATACGTTTACCTTGCACCAGAGTTATTAAAACTTTGTTGTTTGTTTATTTGTTTGCCTTTTCATCAGCATTTATTTATAGTTCTTTCTTTCTTTCTTTTTTGCCAAACCGGTCTTCTTGGTTCACTTTAGTTGTTATCATTTAAAAATTGTTATTTTGAATCTGCAAGGTCTAATATGGTCAGAATAGATATTGCATTACACATGCGAATCCCACTGACTCACAGTCAGGAGATCCAAGGCTCAACAAAGCATGTGATCCAAAAGTTTCCTCACACTGTAAAATCTAATATTGTGTTTAATTAAAAATATTAAATAGGCTGAACTCAGCTTTTATCAATTTGTTATTAGAACTCGATTTAAATAAGTTACCAGTACTTTTTATGCAAAAACGCTGATTAACTCAATTTATTTGGTGCATTTTTTCTGGAATATGTTGAGCAAACCTGGAGAAGCGTCAGCTCAAGATATTATTATTGTCATTGCTGTGGATCTTTACCTGATACACTGACTTGGTGAGTAAATTTTTATTCTTATTCAAACTGATTTTGTGGCTTCTCTTAGTTTAGCATCAGGTTTATAATCTTGCTAGCTAGTTAGTGTTAGCCTAGCGTTGCTGCTGCCGCTGGGCTCATGTTACTTAAAAATTAACACCACAGCCTTAAAAACCTTAAAAATATGTCTGTGAAATTTTCTGTTGATTGTTTGAAATAAGGGCTGGGCTATATCATACCGTTCGCGGTAATACCGGTGTAATTTTGGGCAACGATAAGAAAATGAAATATGGCGATAGAATATGGGTAAAACGCACATGCGCAGTGCCTTTGTTTTCATACGCACATGGCGGCAACGCAGAATGAGAAGGGCGAAAGTGGATTGTTAAATGAAATGGATGAACCAGAATTGGTTTGTAAAAATGCTGCAACTTCAGTGGTGTGGAACTGGTTTAGCTTTCGTCTAAAGCATTATTTTTGGTAGCGCATGCTAGCGGACCGTCGTTATTACTGTGTTGTTTGGAAAATATGGCACACTTAAAATCAATCCTTTGATTTTTCTGAAAATCGACAGTGCCCCTTATAATCCCGTGTGCCTTATGTATGAATTCTGGTTGTGTTTACTGACCTCGAAACGATTTTATGTCGTACGCGGCGCTCGAAGATCTGTCAAATATTTTAGTATGACTTTGCTAAGCTATGAGCACCGCTTGATGGATTGTCGGAACATTACGGCATCGTAGGCAGGAGCCTCGCGGAGTGATACCTACTGTGCTTTAACATAATATTACCATATTGTGTGTGTATAACCTCTTTTTAAGTTTTGTGGATATTATACATGGTTATGCTGAGGATATGTCGGCCAATTTCCACTGGAAATGCTTTTTGGTTAAACTGTCAGCAAGGAATTTGCACTGTTACATTTTTACATAACTTTAATGCACATAAAAAAACAGCTGCTAGTTTAAGTGAAAATACATTGATGGGGTTTTTTGCACTAATAAAGTTGTGGAGTTGTAAAGTATTTTGTCCAGTGTCAATTATATCGTCAGTTATATCGTTATCACAAATTTTCAAATGTATATCGTGATAAATATTTTTGGTCGTATCGCCCTGCTCTAATTTGAGCATTACACAGCTACATTCTCGCCTGAAAATATCTTAAAAGGTTATTTTGTGAACCAGAAAGGGTAATCTGGGGAAAAGGAGGATCGTATTTGTCAGCCGCAGTTGTTGGAGCCTGTGCATACTTGTAAGCGCGGCAATGGCGGAGGAGCGCGGCTAAAAAACATAACTTTTTCTTTCTTCAACTTGAAATGTTTGTCAGTAGGTAAACAATTAGTATTGTACAGTCAGAAATATCAAGTTATTTTTAATACTGCAGACTTGCAATGAATAAGTTGTCCTAACAGTCATCTTAAGCAAGCTTTACTCAGCAACGAGTTTGCATATTTTTTTTTAGTTCTGGAAACTACATAGGTTTTTACTCTGTACTTTAAGTGAATAAGTTGCCTTAACTTAGTCATCTTAAGTAAACTTTACTCAATTTTTTTGAGGCAACGGGTTTACATAGTTTTTTGAGTTTTGGGAACTAACGAGGCTGTACAGTGTACTCAAAATGAGTAAGTTGCCCTAACTTAATCATCTTAAGAAAAACTTTATTCAATTTTTTGAGGCAACGAGTTTACATTGTTTTTTTGAGTTCTGTGAACTAATTAGATTTTACAGTGCAGGCTTGTTGTGTTGACCGATTTGTCCAAAGGAAAAAAGCATTTCCTATCATTTTGCATTTAGCTTAAAGATTATTGTTTCAACATTACCATAATAACTGACTCACAAATCATACTGCATGCTAATTAAATGTTAGAAAAGTTTTAAAAACCTGTGTAAAGAGCAACCCTGGGCTATAAATAAACATTACAGATAAAAATGGGAGTGCACACTAATGTAACCATTATGTTGAATTTTCCCCCTGTGCAGTAATAATCCTTTGTACTGATTTTGTCATTCTGGCACTCGACTGTCCTTTTAGCTGACCCCCTCCAACAACCAGCACACCTGTTCCCCACCACAAGTGCCCCAGAGAAGCTATTAAAACCCAAAATATCTTCCATTGAAGTGCAGCTCAGCTCATCTCACAGGCACCATTCAATGATCGGCCTGTGTGTGTGTATTATGGAACTGGGACTGCCAAGGTTCAATGAGGAATTTTCAATCAGGAGTGTTATCTGCTGTCACTCACAGGTTTGATAGATTTGAGGAAGGTTTTTGGAAGAATCTGGAGGTGTTCTTTGTATGAAATTATTTCACCACAGATAAACATTGAAGGAGAAAGAAAGCTTTTTTTAAGCTATTTCGCGGCAGTCCAAGTCAAGGCAGAAGTTGAGCATCAGATTAACAGATGCTCGAAAACTTTTCTTGTGTCTTTTCTACAGTGACATAATTTTATATGGTCACAACTTGAGATATGAACATGTGCTCTCAAAAACAACAGCAGCAAAGCAGGAAGTCAGCTGCTGATGTTACTGGAGTGGGTCTCTTCCTCTTTATTTTTTAACTTGCCGTATGAACTTTTGTGCTGGTTAACCCTACATGTGAACCATGAATATTATGCTGCTTCGTTAAAATCTTTCCTTGTGGGAAGCATTTTGTAACATGGATTTAGATAAGTGCTCCATGACCAAAGATAAAAAGCCTCAATAAACACAAAGTAAAAGCAGATGATCTCTTAAACAGGAAGGGAAAACAGTAGATTGAGCCACACTTCATTTCACTTGGCTGGTACGCTTTATTTTAAATCCCAACTTTGGAAATTAAGCATTTTTCACCATCTTGTCTACATTAGTATTACTTGTATGAAAGAACTTACATTGTCTTCAATCATAAAGTGGTTACCATGTTTGCTTGGTAAGTGAAAGGTTCGCCTTCTGCAGGTGGTCGGGCATCTGTGGTCAAACTCTGATAACACCTGCTATAGCAATCCCTTGTGGAAGGAAATAGCCAAAATCCACTTTAGCTTCAGGTCATTGCAGTTTCAATCTGACTAACAAAAAAAGCTCAATGGCTGTTTTTTCCTTTTCAGAATTCTTCACAAGTTTCCACCAAGATGAGGCAAAAAATCAGTAATCAGAAAAAGACACGGGACATCTTCATTTTTTCTTGACTTTAAATTTTAACACACATTTCTGAACCTGCAGGGTTAGCATTATGAAGGGACCGTTAATTCCATAAATAATGATCTTTTCCCAAATCTAACAGGTGATTGGAACATTTGACAATAATTCAACTGTAATAATATTGTATATATGCTAGGTTTTCAAAGCTTAAATCATTTCGATTCTTTTGTGGATCAAATGAGAAATGCATTTTGAACCCAAATTAACCTTTCGTGCGTGTGGACTTACAGTACGTGATCCTAAGCACGCTCTGTCTTTCCCGGACATGTTTTAGCATTAAAACGCACACACGCACAAAAACATCAGTGCTCTTTAGCACACAATAAACAGCTCTGGAGTTTGAGCTGAAAACTGACTCTGGTGTGCCCGCCTGGGATTGGAAGCTGTGACAAATGTACAAACACACACACACAAACCTGCACACACACTCCTGGCACTGGCAACTGTGTAGCTGATCCTCATGTTATGTCTACCAAAGATAGAGTACTGTTTCATTTTCCTCTAGAGAGGTGAACACTTCAGTGAATCAATTTTTTTTGTTTTCATTTGTTCCTTGAGTGTGACGACGTCTCTTCCCTCTGTACAACTTTAAAGCAGATGTCAAACCTTCGATTAGAAAGAGCTTAGATAGGCTGTCAGGGTCCTGGGTCGCTCAGACCATGGGCAGTCATGGACTTGTTATATTATATGTATTTTTGGTGTTGCTGCCCCTCTTCTCCATGCTTGTAGATATGAGTGTGTGTGTGTGTGTGTGTGTGTGTGTGTGTGTGTGTGTGTGTGTGTGTGTGTGTGGGTGCAGGTGTGTCTGAACACTTGTTTACAGGCGCCTTCAGGCCTGGTGGGTGTGGCCCTGCTAGGGGACTGGCCACACCCGATGCTACACACCTGCTGCTGATCAGGGCTCGTCGGGGGAGCTACTTAGGAGAGTCTTGGAGCTCCCACCGACGCTGGATCATTGCGTGGCTTCACATTAGTCTCTCGACCAGTTCCTAGTTTAAGTCTGCTGCATTATTGTGTGTCTGACGGCTGCCTCTCTCTTATGTCCCCAGGAGTAGCGGGGAGACGAGAGGACAGCGAGCACGGGGTGCTCATCACGGAGAAGCGGAGACAGGAGTAGTAGCACTGGGAAGAGGACACGTCACAGGAGTCGGGAGAGCACGGGGATTTATTGTCATGTTTTTCCATCACTGTAAATAAACGCACTGCTAAGCACACAGAGCTCCGCGCCTGGGTCCTCCTTCCCTACACCCCCACGGTTTGCCCTGCCAAACCGTGACATACGCAGGCAGATCAAAATAGTTAGTTAGTTGTCATGATCAGTTTTGTACAGTTTGGAAAACTATATTTTATTTGGGCTTAATGCACCATTAGCTGTATTAGTCGGTTACAGCACAGCAGCAAAGCTGCAGACACATAAACATAAACAGGGGAGCAACTTGTAATGAGGTATTAATATAGTGAACTGATGATAGAGTTTAAAGAAATTACATTTAATAACACACAACAGAAGAGAAGAGAATAACACTTCCTTTGCACCTATAGTATTCAATAGTATTCAAGGTTGTGTCTCACTTTATTGTGTTTATTCCAAGACAATCCTTTGCCATAGCTTCTGATCAGCAGGAGCCATTTTCATTTGTCCCTATTTCGGTTTGTAGGTAATTACCTTCTTTTTCATACACTCCATTTAATTAGTTTATCCATTTTTTTTGTCACTAAGACAATATTTCCAAATTAAAGAATGTGTTTTGACATCATTGGGGTTCTTTTTAAGATATATTAGCAAAACATTATTTACAGGAGAATGTTTTCTACCCAGAATATTATGTCCTTGGGGCCTGAAGAAAATAAATGTTGTTTTCTTCAGGTTGTTCTTTCATTTGGGGCTGTAATTATTATTTTATTTTTTGTCCTGTGGTATCCATATTTGGATTGTCTTTGACATGGACATGTAAGACCTAGATGGAAAATGGGAACTTGAGACCTCTTGTTTTGTTCAGTCCAGAGCCAGACATATTCAGGTTTTTATTAATCACAAAAACAAGAAGTCTTCACATCAAAGAAGCTGAAACACAAAAATGTTGAATCATTTTACATTTAACATGATTCACGTACATGAGAATGAATGAGCAGGTGTGTGTGTGTGTGTGTGTGTGTGTGTGCGCGTGTGTGTGTGTTTATAAGTGTGGTCGTTACAGTTCATCCTGTTCAACCATCCTAGCGTTTCCTTGATGGTGGAGGAGTGTGCCGGTTTTGTTTGGCCACAAGATGAGGAAGACCCGACCATGACCCTCCATTTACCAATGGTCTACCAGTACGCCATCAAGGACAGTGTCTGTGTGTATGTTTCTGTGTGTACTACTGCTTCACACGTTACTGTCTAACTGTTTTCTATGTATATATATATATGTGCATGTGTGTGTGTTTTAAATTAATTAATGTATATTCTGCATGTCAGAACAAAATTAATAATATACCTACACTACAAGAGCCTTTTTAAAAACTGCAATATAAGGCAATAATATACATCAATTATCAATGGAGAGACTGAATGAATTGTTGGGTTCTTAAACAAGATGAACAGATAAATGACTTTATTATAATAACGTCTAAAGTGTGTTTTGCTCTTTAATTATTTTATGCGTGGTGGTTGTGTGGTAGCCTGTTAGGAAAATTAGGTATAAAATTTGAACTGATTTAATACAGGTTAATGTGAGATGACTCAATAAAGTCAGTTCAAATTAACATAATAAACTACTAATATTTAAGTTTAACCTGTGAATATATCTCATGTTTCATTAACTGCAAAGATCGGGAAGAAAAGTGTAAAATCTGTTTGGTATGTTGTAATTCAAAACCCAGGCGAAATGTTTTTGTTTGGCAGAAATTGTTCCCAGGGATGTGTTCGCTGTATCGTTGTTGTTCGTGAAGGCCAGCGTCCTCTTTAAACCCAATAACTGTTTTTTTTTTCTTTAAGGCTAAAGCTAATCAATATCTTCAAGACAGCCAATATATTTATGCAACTTTAATTTCTTTTCCTTTTCTTTATGGATCTATATTAATGGAAAAATATTCTATCAGCTTCATAGCACCTGAGGGGTCATGTGTGGTGAGGGTGGTAGAGAATTACTTTATATGATGCTTAAAATGAGGGGATGATCTGCCGCAGTTAACTGGGGCCATTAAAATATTACATGCTTGATGCAATATTTTTGCTGCTTTTCATCTGCATGTCGAAGGTTAATTGTGCCAGCATAAAGGGAATGACCTAACGACCTTAAATGGAATAACTCCAACTGCTTTAAGCATGGTGTTGTAAAGTTACAGTCAAAACTGCACAAACGTCAAAAAAGAAAGGAATTCCCCAGCAGCTCTGAAACACACAAAGACACGGCAACATACACACACACTTGTGGCTTACATCTAGAATCAGTAAAGCCGAGTGAGTGTGTTTCTGTGTGTCTTTGAGAGAGACTGAGAGAGAGGAAGGAAGACAGAAACAGCCCAGTCTCACAGCGACACATTATATTTGACAACAAAAGCTGTTACATTTTCATGTCAAGTGGAGGGACTTGCCACACTACATCTATTCATGTGAAGAATATTGCAGACAGGTTTATTTTAACCCAAACCGTGATCTCTTGCACAGTAGATACCTTTAAATGACAACAAGAGGTTGAACAACAAATCTCATCAGAAGTGCCAAAAACTGCAGTTCCTCTAATTTCCACTGGTCACTTTACAGCAGAAATTAGTCTGGTATATTAAAAAGTTTGGTTTTGACGGCACATTTTGCCTTCCTGTCAGTTGTAGAAATAGTTGAATTCTATATAATTTACCATTTTAAGTGTAGTAAGACTTAAAGTAACACATTATAAGGGGTGTGGCCATTTTTGTAAGCTTCCTTTTATATAAAGTTTATATAAAAACTTATATAAGGTGAAGTATCATTTTTGCTTTGTTAGTACTAAAATAAAACAAAACAATGGATCACAAAATGCTGATACACACAGATTGCCACCAGGTGATTATATGGATACATATATCAGGATCGCCCTGATCCGTGTGCATCCATGTAATCCATTTAATGACATGAACTGTTGGAGAAACAGTAAGAAAATATCCACAAATTGATGCCACTCGTCAATGCAGTTGCAGCATTAGGCTATGATGTTACAGGGTCATGACTTTTGTAACTAATTAGGCAGCAACTTGATAACATATTTGGGAATCAAAAAAAGTATCTTACAGAGGAAGAGTTTCTCAGAAGTAAAGGTAACCAGAGGCTCACCAGTCAGCAAAAAACTGTGAATTTGAATCCTCATCTTCAGAGGTTCACAGCATCTGGAAAATTCTCTGTGCAGAAGGGACAAGGTTGAAAGAAATATTGACGTGTTCTTCTGGTCCTCGGTCAGCGCTGCATTAGCAGGTATGATGAAATCACAGTGAGGGTTCAGGAACACAGTTCACCACAAAGCACAAGCAAAATCGCTGCCATGCAAAGAAGAAGCCATAAGCGCAAAGCTCATTTAAAATGGACTGAGGTAACGTGGGAAACTGATCTGTGTCCAGATCTTTGACCAATTAAAAGCATTTGGAACATCATGATTCCCATCAGACAAAAATGGGACAACAGTCCTCTCCTACACTTTTGGGGAGCTGCACAGTTTCATATGTTTTCTGTGTTCTTTTGTGAAAAAATATGGGTTTAGATATTTACAAACCATTGCATGTTATTTGCATTTTTCACAGGCTCTCAGCATTTGTGGAATTTGATTGTAGATCAAAGGAGCAAGAAGAAATGCTCAAAAAGCCAGAACATGAACCAAGACAAGAACTGAAGAACTGAGCAAGAACAAGCGACGCAGAATATAAAAACAAAGAAACGGAAGTGCTGCATAAAGCACGAGACACGTGGACCTTTTGAAAGCCTCTTAACCTCCACTGCACTCCCGGTGAACTCTTTCACTTTTCACGTTTGAAACAGTAATTTCACTCAATTTCAAAGGCAGTCAGCACATTGAAAAAAAGATTCATAAAAACATGTTTTAATCAATGCTGTCAGATAGAAAACTACAATTAAATTTCACACTGATTAAAATAGTTGATTTGCTTCATTTTGACACAAAAATAAAACTGTTGCCGCGTCTCACAAAGAGTCTGTTTTTCATTTCAGGACGACACAAAAGAGCAGACAAAATCAATGTGTAACTTTTTTCACCTTTTCACAATTTATAAGCATTTAATTTCAAATTCATTTAAATGTATTATTACACCAGGTATAGCAAGGGCAGTGTTTTGAAAGAGTGTCTGAATATCCATTTTATTTTATTTTTTAATTCATTATGTGGTGGTTTTGAAAGAATAACTTTGCTGAAGGCCTTCCAAAAGAAAACCTTGAAGGTTCAGGGACTGCTAGTTGGCAGGATCAGACTTTTGTGTGAGTTTGTCATGGGGACAAAAATCCACTGACTGAATATGTACTCAAGGCACTGCTGTGAACAGTGCCCTCACGTCCTAATGGGTTATAAAAGTTTAAAGAACATAACCTCTGATTTTGCTAAATAAGTTGATAAAAGTAATTATGGCTCACAGGGAACTATAGCACGTCTAATTAATTAAAAGCACACTGAAGCTAAAAAGTTTTCAAATGAAAGTATGTTGTTCATTCGTCATCTGTGCTTGATGTTCCTGTTGGTGGAGGACACATTAATGGTTAATGTAGGACTTACCGTTTTGGAAAAGGAGGACAAATTTGTGAAGTGAAAAAATAATTCTGATTCAAACCTAATGCTTTCCTTTTGGACCTTGATTCCAGGGAAATTAGGAAGCTCAGAAACACATTACCCATAATGCTAATGTAATGATCCAAAGATGTACCAATAGGAAGCAGGAAACTGCAGATAGGATCAAAGTAGAGTCCTAGAGTATTGACAAGTAGAGTGGTAGGAAGTGCTTTCAGCTTTCAGGCCCCCCTTCTGTGGAAACAGTTTGGATTCGGGAGACAGACACCATCTCTTCTTTCATGATTAGGCTTAAAACTTTCCTTTTAGGGTTGAATCAGATGCCCCTGAATCCTCCCTTAGTTGTGCTGCAATAGGTTTAAACTGCTAGTTATGATTAATCTCTGGCTCTCTTCCACAGTGTGTCCGGATGATCTGATATCGTCGTGTTGGTGTTGTTCCTGGAACAAGGTGAACATTGCAAGTGACCAATCACATTGTTGTGACGTTATTCTTTGGCGCGCCAAGCCATTCGTGCATTTATGAAATTCCAATGTTGCAAGGACAATATCAATTCTGCTTAGCATTTATTAAAGGGTCAGGGTCCGTTGATCGGCGGACAGAGGCGGTTTCTCGCAGCTTAAGTACAGTTTTTTGTTTTACGGCGGTTTTTCCCGAAGTCGCAAAAGTATGACGTCACAACATTCTGATTGGTCACTTGCAATGTTGATCCTGGAACAACATTTACTATGTTGATCTGGGAACAACACCAACACGACGATATCAGATCGTGCGTCTTTGTCCTGTCTTCATGCACTCATTCCCAGCTGGTCGCAGTAGGTGGCCACCTCTCCCTGAACTCTTTCTGCTGGAGGTTTCTTCCAGTTAAAAAGGAGTTTTTCCTTCCCACTGTCCCCACAGCGCTTTGAGCATTGAGGCCTCTTCCACATGCGGTTGAAACCTTCTGTTTGTGAGGTGAAGCCAATCAGAAGAAAGTTGGCCTAATGATGGAGAGAGGTTCACCTTGTTTCACTGAAGATAAACTGTCCTGCACCAAAGTTCAGTGTAAAATATGGAGACTATTTTAACCATGAATTATGCAAATCTACTTTGATTTAACCCACACACTCACCACTCTCAACACTATCACCTGCCCATTGAGTTGCTTATTTAATTTCATCTCATTTCGTATTCTCTATGTAAAGCCATTAGCCACAACAAAGAGATGCCATCTAAAGCAGTGAATCACAGTGAAACTGCATTCTTTCCTCAGTTTTGCCTTTTCTTTATTATTTCTTCCAGCTCCTTTATTCATTCACATTTGCTCCACACGCTCCTGTTTATGTCTGTACATCTCAGCAGAGTTAACACTCAACAAAACTTTAAAAACACTTACGCCGCCTCAAGGAGGAAAACAGCTTGTCTGTGTGAATGCCTTCACAGAAACCATTACCAGCCCGTGAAAAAGAGAGCTCTCTGACACAAGGCTATGAGGATATTCACATAAAAGACACGATTGTGCATGACTGCACTTCAGAAAAAGTCAATTCAGGAATAGGATCCAGTATGGCTTTTGTCAAAGCTCGGTTTGAGGACCCAAAAGCACGACACACAAGTCAGGACAGCGAAAGCTGAAAACAAAAATCAAGCTTTACATACAAAAGCGCAAGTACAAGGTTAAACCAACCAGGAAGGGGAAATAAATCACAAAGAAGCGAGCAGAAATACAAGTTTGGTCCAAAAACCAAGAAACGTACAAGCTGAGCAACAGACTGCTGAAAACAAGCACAGAGACGTATGTATACTGAGGGGGGCTTGTGGACAGAGTGGAAACAGGTATGCAGAGGAGCAGGTCATAATACGTGTCTCCTCATGCAGAGGGTCTCCTCTCACTCTGTTGCCTTGTACCCTTGCCTCCTTAGCAGACCCCTGGGTGCCGTTGCTCCTCTTGTGCGTGCTGACAGGCCCAGCTGTCTGCTCTTTTTTGCCCTTGGCTGTAGCTCGTTAATTTCTACCAAAGGCCCCTAAGCGACAGCTCTACTTCATAGTGGCCATACTTGGAAAAGAGGAGCTCAGCAAGCAAACACACTTACTTACTTGTATGATCACAAACACGCCTAGAATGAGAGGACAGGTAACTCAGAGGTGAGAACCAAGTCACAAGTTGTGTTTCAGAGCACAAAGGTAAAACCAGATGAGTAGAGATTCCTCTTCCTCACATATGGGAAACAATATTTTATGATCTGTTAAATTTTATTCTCATAAATACAAAATGTATGTTATGACTGACCTTGGCTGGTAACTGTGCAGGCTGGGGTTTGCTTCTGTTCATTCCAGCTCTAGTGTTTTGACTTTCTGATGATTCAGTACTATCTATTTAATCTTAACAGTTACAAACAACCATGTGGATGTTCACTGGTGTTAATCACAGACCCTCAGCCCAGCCGTGTGCCCCCAGCGCTGTCCCACCAAGCAATGTAAATTAGATCAGTTAATGAATGTTTTCTTTCATCACATACAAGTGCAAAGTAACTATGCTATCTATGCACACCTTGCCTCTCTGTTTACCTCCCCTATGTGCCAAGCATTCAGACTAAATGAAAATATACACGGGCAGAACCATGCCTGGCATCCCCTCTTAACAAGCTGCAGAAACGCTGCGAAGCGCGGCTGCTATGCTGCAGGGAATCTTGAGAATCTTCATGCTTAGACCAGCGAGCTCTTCCAACTTTCACTGTTATCAGACTGATCACAGGGTTAGAGAGCTGTGTTTTTCACCCAGCAGCAATTTAAGTAAAAACATCAAAAAATCTGAAGAATATGAGGTGCATTTTAGCTTTATGAATATCGAAAGATGCTTGCGAGGTGGAAAAATGCAAAGGATATTCTAATAATTCATTCATGAGGCAAACTATTACCTAAACCGATGGTGACAATGATGGTCAAACAAAAGCAAGAATATTTCAAATAAGAAAGATTAGTTGCTCATCTGCAGTCCTCACCATCATATCAACTTTAGTATTATTATTTTTATAAATCTCGCTGTTTCCTTTCTTTGAACCTTCTGCTTGGAGAAGAAAGTATTTTCTTCTGATAGTTTTTTTAATATTATATCCAAGGATTTTCTTTTCCACCACCATTTTAAAATGAGAAAAAAATGCACTGGTGCACCTAAAGCAATAACAGAAACTCAGCTGATTCAAGGTTTACAATAAGTGAGAAAAGCCCAGAAAAACAGTTTTTTCTTAATGAAAAATTAATGCTCATGACATCAGATATTTCATTTTCTTTTCTTTTTTCTGTTTGTTTTATTTAACTTCTGTTTAATAGGAAGGGGCAGATTGTTTCATCCTGGCATTTATATTTTTTGTCTTCCCACGCTGAGAGAAGGCCCTTTTGGTGTGGAGCTTGAACGTTCTCCCTGACTGTGACTGGGTTATCTCTGAGTACTCTGGCTAACTCCCACAGTCCAAAGACAAGCAGGTTATAAACTGGTCATTTTGAATTGACCATAGGTGTAAACACAAGCAAATAGTATGAATCTGTCTCTATCTGTTAGCCCTGTAACTCCAACTCCAGCTTCCCCGCAACACTGAATTGGACAAGCAGAAGAAAGTGGTCAGCTGGATGGACAGTTAGAAAGAATCAAAATAACAAAGCTTACAGTTTTTTGTAAAAGAAATATTAATAAAAAAAACAAAATGTAAGCCTATAAGTGTGCTTGTGTGTAAACACTAGTCTGTCACGATTTGAGGAGGTAAATCGTGCAGAGAGAGAGGTGTGGATGCAAACACAGACACTGATGCAGGAGAACGTTTAAACAGAAAAAAGCTTTTATTTTGGCTGCAAAAACGCTACAAAAGAAAACCGAGAGATGCTAACTAAACCTATACAGGGAAAACTAACCTGAACCTGGAACACTAGAGACATGGAGGGAATGACAC